>NW_019641666.1:0-765 GCF_000599845.2 Trichogramma pretiosum
CAGAAGTGAGCACACAGCTCGAGCCTCCCCCGCGAAGTAATGCCTAAGGGTGGTCCCGCGGGGAAGAAAAGGGGCAGGAGATAAGGATGGGTTTTAGTCGGTATTAGTAGGGAGGCACATTACACGCCCACACAACATTTGTACACAAACAGCAGTACACTACTCGAGTCCGACATATCCGTGCGACACACAAGAGTCGCACGTTGAATCCGTAAAAGGATTTCCCTCCTTCCCAAAAAAAAAAAAAAAAAAAAAAAAAAAAAAAAAAAAAAAAAAAAAAAAAAAAAAAAAAAAAAAAAAAAAAAAAAAAAAAAAAAAAAAAAAAAAAAAAAAAAAAAAAAAAAAANCGATCCCCACCGGACGAATTTTCGAGGTTCGTTTTTTCGCCTGGTGTGGTCGAGCCTGTGCCTGAGGTGGAGCGGGTACCACTCAAAAAGAAGACCCTGGCTATGTCATCAGCCTCCGAAGCGGTAAAAAACCCCGATCACTGTGCGAGCTGGAAGCGATAGGAAAACCATAAGTAGGAGCCCGAGGCGAGGACTCACAAGGCTGGCAATAGATGGAGCACACCACTCCCATGATGAAGTCGGAAGCGAGAACCACACACACAAGAGGGCGCCAGATGTGAGAGCCAAGGCTCTGCTGGAGCACAGATGGCGCCTGAAGCGTGAACCACACTCACAAGACGACAACAGAAAAAGGAGGAGCACTCACAGTGTAGCGCCGGAAAGCGAGAACCACACTCACAAGATGTAGCCGACAGAG
>NW_019641667.1:0-202619 GCF_000599845.2 Trichogramma pretiosum
TCTCAAATTTTTTCAGATTTTTTAATTGAAGGCAATAGCTTCTAGGGTCGAAAAATGCTTTTTTTAACAAAAAACGGTATCTAGAACCCGATGGTTCTGGTAAAAAAATTTGAAAATATTTTTTTTTAATTCCTTGTCAAATTTTAATAAATTTTGACCGCTTCAAAAGTTCGATTGAAACCTCCTAGCTCAATGTGGAGCATGAAACTAGTTTAATCATTCCTTAATGTCTTCAGAAACGTCTTCAGATATTTTGCACTAATCTTTGTCCTGCTCTAGAATGAGCTAGAAAGCTTCAATCGAACTTTTGAACCGGTCAAAATTTATTAAAATTTGACAAGGAATTAAAAAAAATATTTTCAAATTTTTTTACCGGAAGCATCGGGTTCTAGGAACCGTTTTTTGTTAAAAAAAGCATTTTTCGGCCCTAGAAGCTATCGCCTTCAATTAAAAAATCTGAAAAAATTTGAGATAATGTATTTTGATGAGAAAAACAAGAAACAATTTTTTTCAGATTTTTCGAGGCTCCGTATCGCTCTAAAAAAATTATTTTCGTTAAAAAATAGTATATTACTGCCCTAGGCCGCGAAAAAAAGAAAAGTCCCAGAGCACGTGTAATTAGTGGCCGAGGCGAACCAAAAGCGCGTCAAGATCGGTGACATACTTGCGCACGGTTTTGTAAAAAAGTATTATTTTGACCCATATGCTATATAGTATAGAGGATGTTGTTAGCTTGCTCCATCAAATTTCCACCAATTTTTTCAAAAATGTGAATTTCACGTGATTTTTGCACGATTTTCGCGTGTTTTTCATCTTTTTTAATTTATTATTTTCTAACTGCTCCTCTACTGCTCCTCCACCGTAAATCCACCGGGATACGTGATAGGTACTTTTATAATAATACAAAGGTACTTTTATAATAAACAACAAAAAATTTCATCGAAATTTTGTCGATTTTAAATGCTTCTATCTTGGGCTATATTTATCGTATCGACACGAATTTTTTTTGATTTCTTGGAAATTTTGTCCTCTTTCAATCCATATACATATATTAGGGGACATCCACAAATGACGTCATCACCGAGAGGGGGGGGGGAGGGGTTCATGAATTGTGACACATGATGACAGGGAGGGGGCGGGGGGGTTTGTCTAGTATGACGTCATAAATATTTATATTAGAGTCAAACACATGTTCGAATATTTTGAATTACATATAATTTTAGGAGTACAAAAATGACATTTTCCGGCCATTGTGCAAAGCGAGAATTACGATTTTCATGTTTAATTGGTTGTAAACACGATGTAATACTGCTTAGAGCAGCGAAAATATAAAGTTCCTATGCAATAGCAGTTGCACGTGCCTTTTTTGTTTTTCGCGATCCAATACGGTAATTCAACATTAAATCACTTTTAGATCAAATACTTCCGTCATAGTGATTTCTTATTTATCGACCGAGTAGCTTCTCATATGATATGTACTGCAGCGCCATGAACAAAGCAGTCGTCTGCATGTATATTATATGGCCGTGCGTTGTTTCGTAACTAATCTCGAATCGATATTTACTGCTGTACCTGTTGTGAGTATAAAGTGCGAGGACCATTTCGGAAACTTTATCGTTTAAAACTGAGAACAATATGCCAAAGAATTTATACGAGCGTCTATATGACGCAGTAAAAAATGCTCATCCCTCGAAGCAAGGATCGTTCATCCAAAGTAAAACGAATGACCTGTGGAAGAACTTGAAAAATAACTCTGCATCACCTGCAGAATTGGAAAAAGATACAGAAGTTGAAATTAAAAAATTGAGTATAAAAGCAACGACGAACCCTTATAAAAATTTTCTATAGGATCCCGCAAAATTCCTACTGGAATCCTATAGGACCCCTGTAGGAATTTTGCGGGATACTATAGGAAATTTATGTAAGGGAACAAAGCATCCCTAACTTGTTTCTTTGCTAATGTAAGTATTATGTTATCATATCTATTATAACCTATAAAAAATATAATTTGCCTGAATCCAATGTGTAATTGTTGATCTTGTTCACTATAATGCATAAGTGTTTCTTTATTTACTTGATTACAAATACAGTGCGACGTCTCAGTCTTATATTCTCATCATATTCACTTGATCTCTCTGTGTCGTTTCTTATAATGCCTTTAGTTTAATTATATTTATTTTCACGAAAAATTTCATAATTCTATTGCGAATGTAATCAATTCTTTTTTCAGGCTGTTAAAAAGTCAACTCCAGCAACGGTCTCTACCGAAACAAACAACTCAAGTAAGGTGATACCGGAAAAAGTTGCCAGCGAATCTCCTGCATCTACTTCGCGAATCGAATGTAGTAAGAAGTCTGAAACTCCAGCGCAAGACAGATGCAGAACAAACATTAACAAAATGACGGAAGAGCTGAATGCTATCAATGTCTTTATTAATACGCCATTACATACTGAACCGTCGAAAAAAAGAAAAGTCGAAATAGAAAAAAATTTGAGTCACGAAAAGAAAAAATTGCAGAGATTGGAATCAAATTTAACGAGCCAAACGAAATCAAGGCAAATAAAAAAAGCTCGTATAGAGGATATTTGTGGCAAAGATCCTGAACTTTCGAAGGCATTGAAAGTACGAGCGGCCCCAGGAAGACCTAGATTAGAAGAAAAAGTTCCCGAGCTGATTGAAACAATCATTGAAATCGTTTCTTTTTCGTCTGGGGCTGATTCCAGACGTCGATCAGAAATGCTGCGAACTTGCACAACGCTTGACCAACTTACTGAGGAATTGCGAAAAAAATGTNAGAGTCCAAGAAGCAACATTTTTAGTATTTTACCGGAACGATTTTTACCACCTCTGATAAAAATTGGACAATCTTTTGAGCGTGGAATGTATCCTGCAAAATTCAACGAGAAAGGTTGCAAATTTCTACCACTTCTAGCTCGTTTGGCCACTCTTATGAAAATTTCCTATAGGATCCCGCGAAATTTCTACAGGAGTCCTATAAGATTCCAGCAGGAATTTCGCGGGATCCTGTAGGGAATTTTTATAAGGGCACAAAAATTGAACCTAATGCTCCTGGGTTTATAGAGGTTTGATATTAATTGGATCATCAACAACTTTTTCTTATAGCGATATGCAAGAACAATACAATTTTTTTCTTTATTTCCTAGGTTTCATATGACTATTATTGTCCTTCGGTTCACAATAAATTATCAGAGAGGAGTTGCTCCGATTGTGGACTATACTTTTGTTCTAAAAAAGCATGTGAAGAGCATTTTAGAAGTTTACATAATATAAACGACAAAAATTTAAATTCATGTAGCCGAGTTCAACCAGTAAAAATAATCAAGTACAGAAATAACGAGGCTCTTTGCATTATACGCGAATCAAACGAGGAAGAAATATTAGAATGGATAGATATTGAAGATTTAGAAGAAGAGAGTATGGAGGAAGTTCCAAAAAATAATGAGGACAATAAGGACGAGTTTCCTGCAATAGGAAATATGAAGGACTGGTTAGAAAGTCCTTGGACTACAGATGCGATCAACGATGACAAAAAAAATTAAAATATCTATGTTATTAATTACAAATTTTAAACTAAATTTACTGTTCTTTTTTACAAATGTTTAATAAATGACTTATAATATATGACATTAAAATATATATGAATTATATCAAATTTTTGTTAATTTAGGGGGGTATCTACTCAAACTATGATGTCATTTTCAGGGGGGGGGCAGGTTCGAACTATGACACCTGATGACAAAGGAGGGGGGGGGGAGTCTAAAACCTGCCTTTTTGATATGACGTCATTTATGGACGTCCCCTATCAAGTATACAATAATATACAATCAAAGGACATTTCAAGAAAACATAAAATATTATTCTTTCAACGACGCATGGTCTTCTTCGTCGGCGGGCAGAGTTTGCCTGTACCTCTGCATCCAGCAAACTTTCTTCATTCAGAGTTATTTCTTTTNTTGTTTTTTTTTTTTTTTTTTTAAGAGAAAGCCAACTGAATCAAATAAAAAAAGACAAAATATTTATTGTCGGTAAAGTAGAAATCTCAGACAAAATGACCGCCTGCTTCGGGCTGTTGCGTATGTAGAAGTTTTTTACATGAATGAGTGAAGAGCCTCGTGGGTAAGTGGTTACGACGCTCGAGTTTCCATGTGGTTCTGGCCAGACATATGGAGATTCGAGGGGTTCGATCCCACCACGGGGCTCGGTGGCGTTCGTCGTTGGATCATCGGGAGAACATCGTTGGATCTTCGCCAAAAAATCGAAGTAAGTGACTCGGGCCGTGAGAGATTTAATTAGTATACAAAACTTAAAAAAAAAAAAAAAGAAAAAAAAGACAAAAAAGGCCAAAAAAAATAAAAAAAAGACAAAAAAAATTAAAAAAAAGGAAAAAAAGACAAAAAAAATACAAAAAAAAAAGATGAAAAAGACATTAAAAAAAATTGAACACTAGGTACTCACGGCTGGAGAAAAACTCCTTTTGCTCTGAAATTGACAATTTTTCGAATTCGATAATATTCATTATTCATATTTTACTTTTGGGACTGTCGAAGGTTTTTTTTGAATTTTACTTTACACAACACAAGATTATACTTTTACCATCATTTTGTCAACTATAGTTAGGATACATCAAGATCTCAAAATTTTTTTGGATCACATAGAAGTTTGAATATTGAAAAAACACGAAATTGAAAAATGTATTATAATAATAATAAGTAAAAAATTGAATAATAAATGTCGTGAATTCATGGTCTGAGATAATGAGCCTTGGGAGTTTTTGTATAATTTATCTTGAAAAGTAAAAAGATTTGTATCTTCATTGTTACGGCTAGCCGAAGTTTGATCGAGATTTTATCAAACTTCAATTTTCAAATCCCTCAAAGAACAATCAGCACGAATTTTTCACAAACCTCTATGTACTTTTCTTTTTGGTTATTTGATTGTTCGGTGAATTTTTACATTTTACAACATTTTCCAAGGTCTTATCTGAAAAAGTTGGCATTCGACAAAAGGGACAAATCGAGAAGCATGAAAACGCCCTCTTGAATCTTGATTGGTTAGTACTTAAGTAACCTCAACTCAAAACACGAGTGAAAAAATTGAGGCGCGCGAAGCGCGTTTGAAACTTACTATTTGTGAATCTCAAACTTACCTCAAAACACGAATAAAAAAAATGGACACCGCGGAGCGCGTTTGAAACGTCTAGTAAGCCTTTGGTGGTTAGATTCTCTAGAATGCATTTTATATGAATTAGCACCAGGAGTGAAACTTCAGAGTCCTTCTCTTCGGTTAAATGAATTGTTTTCGCAAATGAATCCGAGACTAGGATCCGATGTATCGCATGCCACGAAACTTCTCAAAGCATTCGTACTGGTAGAGAAAATAAGCATATAAGAGGATCTAAACATATCGAAAGATTTAAATTACAGATACAAAATTACAGTAAACACGAGTTGGATGTAGCACTGGCACAATTCAAATTAGTGTTGCTAAATTTAATTTAATTAATTTTAATTGTGCCAGTGCTACATCCAACTCGTGTTTGTTGTAATTTTGTGTCTGTAATTTAAATCTTTCGATATGTTTAGACGTTAGATGAAGTGCATTCCGAGAAAATGTAGCAATTTAGTAACTAATATTACTTACATTAATGCTAATAGTCCAGGCCGATTTTATCGATGGATGGCGATTCAAGAAAAGGAAGACTTGAAGCCCACACGTGTCCTAAAACCGGCTTTAACGAGACGGCTATCGTACACTGATAGAAATATGGTTCGTCTGGCAGAAACGGAGCCGTTTCTACGGGCGAAACGGGACCGTATCTACGGGCGAAACGGGACCGTATCTACGGGCGAAACGGAGCCGTTTCTACGGGCGAAACGGATCCGTTTCGTCTGACGAAACGGATCATTACATCATACCGCACTGCCGACACACACTCATGCACGCACATACTGTAACAACAGTTGGAAAATGTATACAAACAAAAACATAACCAACACCGTAGAGCGTGCCAAAACTCGAAGTTCGACTGCTACGGCAGGTAGTGGGTAGCATATCTTCTGTCTCTCTCCGTTTCGTGTGCCGTGACTTGTGCCGTGAGTATGCTACTGTTTACAGGTCACATGTACTCATCACAACAGTTTGGTACTGTTGTAGGTTAAGTGTTTCAATAGTTGGACCAGCAGTTGGACATCTCCACGAAAAGGTGAAAATCAACAAATAAAGCTGCATTTGATAAGTATTTTACACTTCCTTGTACATATACGCTTTTGATGTAACAGTAGCAGACTCATGGCACGAGTCACAGCACACGAAACGGAGAGGAGACAGAAGATATGCTACCGACTTTGTCTTTTTTTGGCCTTGCGAGTTGCGAGCGCTGTACAGCGCCCCCGAACTGCCACATATGCTACCGACTACCTGCGGTAGCAGTCGAACTTTGAGTTTTGGCACGCTCTACGGTGTTGGTTATGTTTTTGTTTGTATACATTTTCCAACTGTTGTTACAGTATGTGCGTGCATGAGTGTGTGTCGGCAGTGCGGTATGATGTAATGATCCGTTTCGTCAGACGAAACGGCTCCGTTTCGCCCGTAGATACGGTCCCGTTTCGCCCGTAGAAACGGCTCCGTTTCTGCCAGACGAACCATATTTCTATCAGTGTACACCGAATGTTTGAGAAGCATGCTACGAAGGAGCTTTAAGGAAGAAACGGAATAAAATAAAAACGATAATTCTGCAAAAACTATATGAGATGATCTTTGTGATCCACTTTCGGAGATGTACATAAAATTTTTATATTTTTTACTATCAAAATTTAGTCACGTCAACGAAGAAATGCAATCTGTCTCTTCCGTTATCCGTGAAGACGGTGACGTGATGAGTAATTTATTTTATTCAATCGTAGCTCTTTACATGGATTAAAGTTATTTAATGAATAACGATGTTAGTTACATCGACCCGGGATGTAAAGGGCACATGAAACCGAAATGCGATATTAACATAGGAATGGAGTGTTTACTTTTGCTGCATAAAAATAACGTAAACATCAATGATAAGGAGAATATTTAATTGCAGCATGTTCTCAATTAAAAGAGAAGTGTGACGATTGTTCACACTCTTCTATTCGTCTGCGCTATATAATACACCCAAAAAATGCACTCGACTAGAAGTTTCACGCAAGTCAAGCTCCCACTTTGGATGAAATATTTTAAGCGTATCCACAGTTTATGGACTCAAGTTGCACTGAAAAAAGTTTAAATGAAAAATGGTAATCTCTGTGTGAAGCGAATTTGCCTGCAGACATTAAAAATGAAAAGAACACGGATCAATTTTGGAAAAAATTATCCAGTAATAACAACTATTGTACGTGGCTGAATTATTGAATATGTAATATTGAATATTTAAAAGTGAAAAAGTCACGGATGGGATGTTTGAGTCCCATACTCAACATTGCATTTTGTAGATAAAAAAATGTTCACTAGCTATGTTATTTTGTAACTTGACACTCCTCCCTCTCAAAAATCAAAAATTCTAGCTACGACTTTGATGTAAAGTAATTTTATTTATATTATTTAAAAGCTTTGTCAGGATGATTATTTTGTTATACTTTATCGTACTATTGCTGTTATTATTAAAATTATTTTAGGCCTCGTATTGACTCTTATTGAAAGCCATTCAACGATCGTGCAGAAGCGAAGAATGAGTGTACAATTAATAATGAGCTTGTAAGGATGGTATCTCAACAAAAATTCATTGTTCCTACAAATAACGAACACATGAAAATTATCCATGAAAGTATATCCCGTGAAATGAATAAAAAATCACTCGTCATCGATGAAAAATTATATGAATATTTTCGACATCAATTAGACACTTATGAAAAAAGTTCGTCAATTATGAAATACCAGCACGATGACTTGAAAAATTTTTATCCTAATAAAAGAAATTGGACAATGCTTCAATCATTTGCACATTGGATCAGACAATTTTTACCGACGGTTTAGTCATAGATGCTTTTATGGTGGCAAAAAAATCTGGTGGATTTTGGAATAATAAAATTCAGTTCTATCCGACTAGCTTGACCAAATATATTTTTGGTGTAGATCGTGACATGCCACAACGTGAACCATTTCTAGGATATAATATAGAATGTGAATTTACCGATATGGTATTTCTATCTTATTCATTTGGAGTTCATTGGCGCTTTGTTGTTTTGGATGTAGTGGCTGAAAAAATCATGGTACTTGACTCGGGATAACTCGCTACTTATGGTTGATACTTGCCTCAGATGTTTTAATTCCACAAAGTTGTTGAAAAATACATGTGTTAAATGTTTAAGAAAAGTCCATGAAAAATGCAAAAGTGATTTTTTCGCTAATGACAGCTTATGCATTTATTGTCAGCAATTCAATTATACAAATGTGGATACTTACATTGGATTTCCAAACCCTCCAGGTGGAAATTCATGTTGGTTAAATGCTACACTCCAGTCAAATTTAGCTTTAAATTTTTTCAAAACGCTCGCTAGTTGGAAATTGAATTGTGACTGTCGTATTTTATTTTATATGAAACATATAAAAAACATTTCTGAAAGAAAATTGAAACAATCTTTAAATGTTCTTTTAACGTGAGTATATATATTTGACTCAATTTTTTCAAATTCAAATAAATATTTTATTTTTAAGGCATACTGCTTGAAAAACTCGCAATGGGTTTTATACGATGATGCAGTAACGGCAAAAATAAAAGATATTTCGTTATTAGAAAATGTACAGCAATATGGTTGCTTATTATTTTATAAAATTAGAGCTTAAATATATAAAAATACAAACAATAATAGTTTTTATTTTACAAACTTAGCATAATAAAAAATAATATTTATATATTTATATAGATCAGATCAGATTTTTGATTGCATAAAACCATTGAATTTAATTGAATTCATTATATCACGATTTCTGAAAAAAATGCACGAATAAAAATACCGAGTATGAATACTACATGGTGGATAGTATAGGGCTTTTTCACAGTCGTCAGTGACGGTCAAAAATCGACCAGCTGATTTGCCTGGAGGCAATTAAACAAAGCGACCCCGTATACTTTACATGTTAAAGTTGGTTGATAAAAGTAGTTGTAATTAGTTTACCATGCAATTTAAAAATAAACAAAAAATATCTGGAGAAAGCCGAAATCCTTGTGTATCGAAACATCGAAGCGGTTTTTAGTTAAAGTCTTTAGTTTGTAAATTAAAAAATATTGAAATTTCGGGTTTTGGTCTGTGATATTATCAATAAACTCTAATAAAGTAGTTATTAAAAGTGGTTTTTTAGGTTGCTATAACTATTTTATTAGAGTTTATTGACAATATCACAGACAAAAAAGCCGAAATTTCAATATTTTTTTATTTACAAACTAAAGACTTCAATTAAAAACCGCTTCGATATTTTGATACACAAGGATATCTGCTTTCCCCAGATATTTTTTGTTTATTTTTTTACTGCACGGTAAACTAATTACAAGTACTTTTACCAATCAACTTTAACGTGTAAAGTATACGAGGTCGCTTTGTTTAATTGCCTCCAGGCAAATCAGCTGGTCGATTTTTGACCGTCACTGACGACTGTGAAAAAGCCCTATACTGACATAACATCAATTCCATTGTGAGTGACCTTAACGTTCTGCTCGTTCAGTAGCGCCCGCCGCGACTCATGCTGCATTGTTTACACTCTGGAGTCGGTGTATATAGGCCGCAGTGTTACAAGTTGTACACGTGTTCGTTATTACGCCGCAGCGTACATCTGTTCCACATCGACTGCAGTGCAAGTGATTTTTTCGTGTAATAAAAGGTACATCCTGTTATAAGATATCGTGTGTCGTGTATCCATGTTCAACCACCAATGCAATGATGGAGATGGAATATTACCCATACAGGTTTTCGACACTCGAGTTGTTCGACAGAGTCAAGAGTCTACGTGAAAAGGTCAACTGGCAGGTTGTAAAGGAGCGACGCGAGTTTATTCGTCAACTCTATCCCTTGACCAGGGAAGCGCATTACGATTTTCAATCTCCGATTAATCTTCGCGAGATCTTTCGAAAGGAAGAGATCGACTGGCTTCTCTCGGAGGCTGTGAAGAGCTTGGAATGCTACGAGGGAGAAGCCATTATCGAATTCGTGTCCTGCAGCGGCTACAAGGACGAGCCCGACGTCGATGAGGACGGCAAGCCACTGTTGCGTCGCACCACCGCCATACATCACGCTACTAGACGCTGGATAACTGATTGGAGTCTCAAAGTCGGCAGGCTCTTCAAAGTCTACGACAGACTCGACGTAAACTACATCGACGAGTCCGGATTGTCGCATTTTCACGTGGCCTGCAAGTTTCGACGCGTCGACGTCGTCGAGAAGTTCCTCGAGCTCGGCCAGGATCCCAATTGCCTCTGGACGGAAACGGGCGATGCACCGCTGCACATGACCATGTCGTCTCCGTTCGACTGTAAAAAGTCGACGATTCGAGCGCTGCTAAGAGCCGGCGCCGAACCCAATCTGGCCAACAAGGAAGGATCCACGCCTCTGCACGTCATCTGCAAGAGAGACATAGACGAGATACCCTCCGACGAAGCCGTGCTGAGGTTATTTTTCCAGATCGGCAAGGAAATCGGTCGACCGGTGCGAGTCGACGCCCGGGATAAGTCGGGTCGGACACCCCTTCAATGGGCTGTGGCGCATTGCAAGCCGAGCTTGATCGATGCCCTCTTGAATCACGGCGCCAAATTGTCCAACTTCGTTTTCCCAACTGAAGATTATTTCGGCGAGGGATTCGAGCTTGAAAGCGACAATTGGGGCGATTACACGTTGATACTGGCGTCTCGCGTTCTGACCGTGGTCGAGCGTCTGGAAAAAAGAGGATACGGGCTGGACCGAGCTGGCGCCCTGACCATCATGAAATTCCTCGCCAAGCACAACCTGTTCCAGAAATCAGCGGTTCTCGATCAGAGCTCGCGTCGCGTGAGACGTTGGCTCGATAATCAGAAATTCGCGACCGAGGCGAAAAGAGTCACGGTGAAGCCGAGTCTCTCGTTCTACGAGCTGATGCAGCTACGAGCCGAAGAGGTAGAAAAAGTACTCGCGTTCGCGGATTGCTATAAGTTCGCGGAAATGAAAAAATTGAACGAGCTGCCCCCGGGGACGAGTTGGATCTGCATCGTGCACCTGATCGAGCTCATGTCGAGAAAATTTTGCCGACGATGGGCGCTGGATCCTCTACTGGAGCTCACGAGCTACCAATTGCCGATTCTCTGCTGTGAAAAAATTATCGAGAAGCTGAAGAACGAGAGTTTGTTCACCGTTTGCTTGGCGGCTGCAGGCCGAGCATAGTTATGTTATTTTTTCATATCTGGTGTTACAAATTGTTGCAGATTTTCCATGTGAATTGAATAAATAAATTTAAACAAAGAGTGAATTCATTGACTTGCTTGAGTTTAGTTTTAATTTTGATTACCTGCCTGATACGTTTGTTTTCAGATAAATTCGAAACCCGACACGTGATTCTCGATACCCGAGCAGACGCATTATACACCCATTGCAAGAGTCGTTCATCACAATAAAATCAGCATCGTTTTTCATTAATTTTAACTGTTCATTATTATAAGTTCATTATTCATTATATATAAGTTCATTATTCGCAAGAAAATGATCATCTTAATTCTCGTAAAATACGAAGCGCAGCAATAATTTTAGAAACCTACAAAATTTCATCATTCAAATGTTTTTTTTTTTATTAAAATATCTTGTTTTTAGTAGTTGAAAAAACAGTTGTTCCGCAACTTATTTGCTGAAATCAAACAAATCGATGACTTGATTTTCTTAGAATCCAATTAATTATAAGAAAAATTGAAAAATAACAACAATAATTTGCATGAGTATATCCATGTGTACACACATCCGTAGATTATAAATCAGGCCAATCACACCATGGCTTGGGACTGTAAAATTGGAATGAATATAAAAATGTTTTATTATACGTGTGCGAAAAGGACTATTGAATCCATGTTTTTTTGTGTGAACTTGATATTTTTTGTAGAGTTTTTTTGCAGTACTTGTTTGTAGAAAGCCAAAAAATTCCTTGAAGAAATCGTCGCCACGTTACAATTTAAAACTGGATCAAATATTCTAAATAGATAGATAGGTACTTCAGTTGTAAACAATATGATGATGAGTGATTTTGACATTAGTCCCTCGCCACACGTGATGGTGTTCATAGTGAAAATAAATTAGTTTGAACGTCGTCTTTCCCGATCAAACAAGACATTATACCGAAAGATAAATTTTACCGATGTCATATATAACCCGACGTTCAATTTAAGCAACAAAATGTATGATAGTGAGAAGGAATCCGTGGAAGGAGTCTCAGACGACAAAAAACATGCTTGTGATATTTGTCAAGAAGTATTTATAATTAGATTAAGTATGATAATGCACCGATACACTGATCACGGTGAACAAGAAAAATACGCGTGTGACGAGTGCGAGAAGAAATTTGTGATGAAATCGTGTTTGGTTATGCACCAAAAATTGGTACACAGAAATCGCGAAGATTTCAAGAGTAACAATTCCGAGAAAACATTTGAAAATGAATCAAATTTACTCACGCACAAAAACATATTTCACGAAGTTTTCAAAAATTACTCGTGTGAAATGTGTGCGAAGAGATTTGATACGATACAAAGTTTGATCTTTCACATAAAAACAGACCACGAAGGTCGCAAAGAATATGCATGTGATAAGTTTGAGAAAAAATTTTCACATGAAGCGAGTTTGCTCTACCACCAAAAGTTAGTACACGAAGTTCGAAAATATTACGCATGCGACAAGTGTGAGAAGACATTTGTGACTCAAGGCGTTTTGACCAGGCACCTAGAAACGGTCCATGAAACTCGAAAAAATGACTCATGCGACAATCACTATAAGACATTTGATCAACAATCGCATTTGCTACACCATCAAAACACAGTCCACGAAGGGCACAGAAATTGCGTATGCGACAGTTGCGAAAAGAAACTTGTACAAAAATCAGATTTGGTAATGCATCAAACGACAGTACATGAAGGGCAGAAAGATTATGCTTGCGGCAGATGCGAAAAGAAATTTTCACAAAAATCGATTTCACTCACCCATCTAAGGACAGTTTACGAAGATCACAAAGAGTACGCGTACGACAGGTGCGATAAAAAATGTGCAAGTGAATCGGATTTGTCGAAGCACCAAAAGACGGTAAATGAAGGTCAGAAAGATTATTCATGCGACAATTGCGATCAGAGATTCGTAAATCAAAGCAATTTTGTAAGACACCAGAAAACAGTCCACAAAGGTTGCAAAGATTACGCATGTGACAAGTGCGAGGAGAAATTTGGACAAAACATACAATTTATTAGACACAGAAAAACAGTCCATGAAGGCCAGAAAGATTTCGCATGTGACATGTGTGAAATGAAATTTGGGCTCCAAAGTAATTTGAAAATACACCTCAAGACGGTCCACGAAGGTCAAAAAGATTTCGCATGTGGCAGATGTGAGCGAAAGTTTAGATTAAAGTCAGATCTGTTTCGGCACCAAATGACTGTCCATGAAGGTGTCAAAAGTTACGCATGTGACAAGTGCGAGATAAAATTTGGACACAAATCGTCTTGGCTTTTGCACCAGAAGACCGTACACGAAGGGCGGAAAGATTATGCATGCAACAGATGCGAAAAGCAATTCGCAAAAAAACATTATTTGCTCGTGCACATGAAAACAGTTCACGAGGGTCACAGAAACTATGCATGTGACAAGTGCCATAAAAAATTCGGACGAAAACCCCATTTGATAAGTCACCAAAAGACAGTCCATGAAGTGTGTAGAGCTTTCACATGTGACCAGTGGGATAAGATATTTGGATACAAATCAAATTTGCTAACCCACTTAAAAACTGTACACGAAGGTCGGAAAGATTACTCGTCTGACAAATGCGAAATAAAATTTACAAAAAAATCAAATATGTTTAAGCATCAACAGACAGTACACGAAGGTCGAAAAGATTTTGCATGTGACAGGTGTGAGAAAAAATTCGGATTAAAATCAAACTTGTTTAAGCACCAGAGGGCAATCCATGACGGGCGCAGAGATTACGCATGCCCCAATTGCGAGAAGAAATTTGGACAACAATCAGCTTTGCTCATACACCACAAGACAGTACATGAGGGTCGCAGAGATTTGGCTGGTGACAATTACGAGAAAAAATTTGGAAGAAAATCACATTTGCTCGTGCACATGAAAACAGTCCATGAAAGGTCAAACAATTACGCGTGTGAAAAATGCAACAAGAAATTTGGGATTCGCAGAACTTTGATCGTACACCAAAAAACCGTCCACGAAGGCCGCAAAGATTTCCCATGCTACAGGTGCGAAAAGAAATTTGGGGATCCAAGCAATTTGAGAAAACATCAAAGGACAGTCCACGAAGGTCGCAAATATTTCCCATGCAACAGGTGCGAAAAGAAATTTGGACAAAAATCGAATTGGTTCTCACACTAAAATACTGTTCATAAAGGTTGTACAGATTATGCGCACTCATGACTGCGTGAAAAAATGAAGCTTGACAATTGTAAATATGTACACAGCTACTCATACATATATTTTTCCTAAGATTTCAATAAAAATTATGCTGAAAAGCGATTGTGTATTACTGGAATTATGGGCGTTCAGCTATCATTAGACCTTCGCACCCCGACATTGCAGTGGTGTTTTCAGACTTTGCGTACTACCAATCGCTACTCTTACTGAATTTTTTGGATACTTCGTTTACGTAGCTCTTCAAGCCATGCTCAACTGAGAGTTCTTTTTTCACGTCTCGTTTAAAACTTTAAATTGAGCGAGCATTCAGTTGGCTACTCGATTTTCGATAAACCTCGCGTAATAATGTTCCAACCCGGAATCAATCAAACACGCGCTAACAAAACGTGTTGATAAATTGACTGAAAAACCGATGATTTTTTTTAAGATAGTCGTGATCGGCAAAAACAGCAAGTTTTTATCGAAAGAAATAACATGGAAACCATTCAATAATTTAATTTAAAACTATAGGGCTCTGCCGAGTTGAACCAAAGTCGCCCCGACAGATGCCGCTAAACGTCGCGCACGACGGTCGCGCGCGAAATTGCCTATATGCTCGATCGAGTCTCTTTCAATCAGTTTGCAAATCTTGCCGCACTGACCCCCGAGCGCGCCACCTCTTTATACTACTACTTCGGCCCTCGTGCTGCATGCACGAGTCAAGTGCCCCCCAGTGCTCGTGCACTCACCGTGCACGGGTCTGCGATACCTACACAATATCCAACGTCAGTTCTCTACAGTATCGGCGGCGTTAGCAGCTATCCGCGATCGTGCGGCGCTGCGCGAAAAGTTTGCAGACGGCGCAGCGGCAGTCTCAGTGAACTGCAATGCAACGAGGCCCTCTCTGCTGCACACTGACTGCTGAACTCAGTAGTCGCTGCTGGAGTATCGAGCCGATTGTGTGTGTTTTCTTGCTGCCTCTTGGCGTCGTGTCGTGCTGTTGCAGCGGTGCGTTGTTGTCGTGAGAGGATACACACACACGCACACACTGAGCCGACAACGAGATAAATAAAAACAGCAGCAACTAACAGTATCGTTACTCGTCGTTCGATGTTAGCTCAAAGTTCGTAAAACCTCGCGAGAGCATCGCGTAGGAAATATCTCTGGGCTACTGCCGCTGCTGCCCTTCGAGAGTGCATATACAGTCTCTCTCTCTCTCTTTCTCTACTGTTCGTGCGGTGTGTGTTTATGTGTGTATAATACGTGTGTTGTTATACTACTCGTGCTGTCCATGTTAAGAGTACACAGCGTGCAGTAGAGAGCGACGACTATATACAGCGAAAAATATACAACATCAACGCTGTATGCAGACTCCGCGAAGCGGCTCCATAATATTCGAGTGCAGCACGTATATATTATAACCCCTCTTTTCGTGTGCTCGCGTGCGCGCGCGTGTGTGTCTGTGTTAGTCAACCTGCTGTGTCTACGCTGTGACTGTATAGCGCAGCATCTGTCTCTGTATTATACATCGTTATCACATGTGCGACGCGTTACTCTTTCCAGATTAATCATACATAGTGCGTGTGTGTGCGTTTGTATCTCTCCATCTCTCTGATCTTCTAATGAAGTGCGAAAAAGTGCTCTGAACAGAAAAAAAACGTGCGCCGTCGACGCAACTCTTTCTATATAAATTTTCCAACGTTGTACTGCGAGCTGCATACAGGTTCGTGCAAATTTTTTTTCATGGTAAAAGTAGTGTTATAATTGTTTGGCTATTGTCATAACCACCCGATCGATGCACAATTTTCAAACCATCGTTTCCTGCTCGCGACTCACCTAGCTGACGTTTGTTATCGTTGCTGAACGAAGAAAAAAAACTTCCTTTTACTACTTACGTTGGCGCACGTGAGTAATCCTTCTAAACTCGCGTCGTGTTATGGAAATATATATCACTTATCATATATTCGTGGTTATTTACAAAACGACAGGCGGAAACTCGTTGCTCTCGATTTACGACGCTAATAAATGTCAACGAACTCGTGCTTTTTCGATAAATCGATTTTCCCGTCAATTTTCTTGAACATTTCGTGCGCCATCTTATCTCGAGCGCGCGTTTTCTTTTGTTTACGCGTGTTGCAGTTCGAGGCTATAACGTAATTTTCGAAATTGAGCGGAGTAAAGGTTGACGCCGGATCCGCTATATACCTATAACGTAATATGATTTCTCTCCTTATTCACTTCCGCTAATGACAATTTGCTTCGCGGTAAATGTGTCACTGATGTTATACGAGATGTGAACTCCTCACCTATTTTTTCTGTAAAAATATGGCCTATCTCTCGCATGCTCCGAAACAAAATAAAATGATATTTTTCGAGAAAGATACTCGAGTAGTGAAAACGCATACCTAGTCGAGTGGAAAAATAAAAAAAAACCTTGGATTACCGAATCGATGGATCCTTTTTTTGTTTGAAAAATGTAATCGATATACTAACCCTTGTCTGTTGACAGTCGCCTCGATTTTAAGTTATTCATTGGATTTTTTGAGGAAATCTGTCAATTTGGCCTATTCGAACGATTGATTGATTGAATATATTCCATCGGAAAGGTATATCCAAAAAAGTTAAAAAACTGTTCACGTCATTTCAACATTTTTTCCAAATAGCATCGCAGTGTCTTTGGTATAACTGTCTTTGGTAAAATCGAGTTTAATCTCAAATAACGATACTAGAAGAACGTCCATGTAATTTTTATCGCGCGAAGGAAACGCGTCGCGACACACACAAACATTTCATATATCACAAGATTAATTCGCGCAATAAATTGTAAATATAATTATATATCCATCTCTCGCGCAGCAGCAGCAGCACTGCACGGGTCGATGGGCAAACAAAAGCCGCAGCAGCAGCGGCAGCGAACGTATGGAAAACTTTTTTTCTTTTTTTCCGCTCTCGCCTCTCTTCTCATCGTTTTGTCGAATATAATTCAACGAGTTTTTGATTTATAATAAGCTCGGCGCAAGTATATAGATATGGATAGTATAGTGAAAGGAAGAAGGAGAAAGGAGAAGGGGTGAAAAAAAATTGATCGATCTATACGGGAGCAGCAGCAGCAGCAGCAGCAGCACGAGTTGTGTTGGGTATATAAGTTGTAGTAGCAGTAGTGCACTGCATACACGCCGAAGAAAAAGAGAGAGAGATAATTCCGAGCTTCGGATCCTCTCTCTTTCTCCATATATATGTGCATTATAAAGTACCCGTTTCAATAATTCCTCAACAAATCATACATATATAGAGAGAGAAGAGCAGAAGTTGTTCTCTGCGCTTTGCTGCATTCACAAGTGTCTCTCTCGGCTTGGGATTATACATTTTTCATCGTCGTGTATGTGCCGCCGCCGCATGCGAGATATCACTACTCGGTGCATACCTCGTGAGTGCGTCCGTTGCCACTACTCCATATGTACCTAAGTCATTAAAAATTTTCTGATAAAACGTGTGTGTGTGGCTGGCATGTATGATGAAAAACCGGTAATGATCAAAAAAATTGATGAAAAAAAAAAGAAACGAACGACAAAGTATATATAAAGTTAATTAAAACCCATATACAGGTACGTATAGCCGTGTGCAGTCACATTGTACGACAGTGCGCGCGCGAAATCGGGATAACCGCAACTTGCTTCACTTATTATCCCGCGTAAAACATACAGAACTCCGAAACCTCTTCATTTTTTTTCTCCGCCGCTTCTCTCTCTCTCTCTCTCTCTCTCTCTCTCTCTCTACTTTTCTATACCATGTCTGTGTGTTATAGACCGCCTCCTCCGCAGCAGATACAGTACAGTACAGAGTCTCGTGTGCACGAAACGAGAGTCAATTAGAAAAAGAGAACGCACACATACGATCCGCCTTTGTATATACTACATGCTCGCGCGTCTTTAATTAGATCGTCGAATGGGCATTCTTTGAGCTCTTTGGCTTTAAATTCTATATATTTATATAGGCTTGCCTGTGTATGTATAGCAATGGCGTGTGCTCAAAGCTCTCTCTCTCTCGGCGGCAGCGGCCACCACCAACGCAATATGGGCGTGTGTGTGCGCGCGCGCGGGTATAACAGAAAATTAAACCGCAAATGGAAAATGTCGCCATGGCGCAGTGGCCACCGCGACGAGTATTAGCCTATGCAAAGCAGCTCGCGTGTGCGTGCATGGTTCGAAAAATCCATATATTCATGACAAAAATGAATTTTTCATGCGATACGCGTTATTGAATCCCAGCGCACACACGTTATTTTTTCACTGCACCGATTATACATCGATGCACAAGAGTAATAATGTACTTAATGCGTTACAGTCGTTTAATGCGTGCGTCCTAATTCGCGAGTCGTTATCGCACGCGCGTTCGACGACGTAATTTTCATCGCGCGCGCGCACGTACCAATCATCGCGAGCCAGAAAATTCAGAGCGTTTTTTCTCTCTCCTCGATCGACGCGTGATCAAAAGTCAATTTTTCGCTACTCTTTACACATTCTCTCTACTCGCTCGTAGTCGTGTGCGAAGGTACACACGCATATACACGTTTTTTCACGCCACTAGCTGCAGTATATGCATGTAATATATCGAAGTAGGTAAATATAGCATTACATATAGGTACAGTAGTGACAGTCTTTGGCGCGTGCTTAAACACATACCTATATGTACGTGCGCCCCTCGAGCCGCACGTAACGTATTATGTACTACCTGGCGTGACGCGATCGATTCCGCATATACACACGTATACACTTAGCGAGCCGCGATTATGCCGCGAAGCTTTTCATCGTCAGCAGCAGCAGCAGCAGCAGCTCTCGAGATCGTCCTCAACGGGGCACTCGTACAAAAATTCCCGGTATTTCCCTCGTAAATTACACGTGTGCAGCGGCAGCAGCTCGTCCACACGTAATCTATACAGGAAGAGACCCGGCCGAGCGCGAAAAATCCCGTAAGCGCGAGTGCATATACATATATGCGCTGCAGCGTCTCTTTTCTTCCGATTAATCGCGCGCGAGAAAACGGCCAAAAGTGTTTTTAAGATGGAGAATAACTTATCAAGATATGGTGTAATATATACTTGTGTACATGTCGCGTCGCCCGCGTTATTATTGCGCGATAAAAGAAGCAGCATTCGGAGCAATTAAAACACACGAATCTCGACGCGCCGATTGCTGTTAACTCTGCTGCTGTGCAGTCATGGTCACCGCTATATTACACACAGCTGCGTGGCCATGAAACCGGTAATGATATATCGTATATATAATACATCAAGAAACAAATATGCGCCGATGCATCTTTAATTAAATCTTTTACCTCCCTCCTGATCCTCTAGTCGGACTTACGAAATTTTCACGGCTTTAAAATTCAACCTTTTTGTCTGTTGTATTTATCCCCTGCGGCGGCTTCAGCTTCAGCAGCTTACTCTTCCTTTATATACCGTCGTAATGTAATACAGCGTCCGTCAGAAAAGCGTCCGGCAAATTTATTCCGCGCGTTTCAATTCTCTGCCGGGTATACGCGCGAGCTTAAAACTCGCTCTCCGTCACTCCGCGACCGCGTGTATGTTTTTTTCGGGGATTAACGGAGTAAATAAAAGGATGCAGTACATAATAGCGTATTTGAGAATCACGGCTAATTGTTCTAATAAACATAAAATTCGTAAATATATACTAATCGGACATCCGACTTGCCACTTGCGAGTTCACGGATACTCTATCTGTCGATCGAATCCAAAAGCTCGCAATTGAATGCGACTTTGATCTCGATTAATTTGTAAGCGCGTTTAAAATTTCCATACGACATCGCATCGTGTATCGTGAAAATTGAATCCGAGAGATAAACGAACCCCGTGACAAAGACGAAATATAATAATCTTCATAACGCGTGTACACGTTACGGAGTCGTATATATTATTACAAAGGAGCTGTACGGCTGCCTGAAAAAACACACGCGGCTGTATGAGCAATGAACGACGTCGGTGTGAATCACAAGAAATTAGAGGTTTTTCGCTCGTTTTAAGCTGCGCGGTACACCCCACCGCGTTCAAACACGAATTAAATTTTGTGTAACGCGAGTCTTAGATTTTTGCTTCCGCAGCTCTGCACACGTACTGTACGTACACAGAGCTCGCGGCATTCTTTATTTTATATTTAATTCCCACAGAGTAAGAGAGAAAATTGGCCGACGATTTGGCTCGGCTAGTAGTAGAAATTGCCTCGGCGGCTCTGGCATTTTCACGACTGGGTAATGAAAGCCGCTGCTGCTGCTGCTCGCGCGAGTTGCATAAATATAAATGATGGTACTCTAAATTCTCCTACGCGCGGACGCGAGGCGTCGTTTGAATCTTTCAGCATTTTAATCGACACGAACTGCCAATCAATTATTCAAATCTCATGCAGCATCGGCCGTTGCCGCCGCCGCATTTGCATTCGTTCAATCTGCTGTTGCCAGCATGCAGCACAGAGCCGAGGCTCGATATTATTACGTCCAACGCTGAGGGGGAAAGAGGGGCGCAATTTCGTGGCAATTAATTTAACGACGCGCCCCGAGTACGAATCTCTCTCTCTTTTTTTCTCTCTCTCCTCTCCTCTTCCTCTGGCGAGAGTCTCCTCGTTTAGTCATATTGTTTTAATAATTCCAGAGTCGGTTATATGCTTGGGCTTATGTGTCAGCTCTCGCGTGAGCCGCCGCGAAAGCAGTCGAGTCCACCATCACGCACGCAGTCGCGTGAAATTGGCGCAGCGGCGGCTCTACATTGTGTTCGTTCATTTACACTCGATAACTAGAGAACCGCTGCGTATATAATACACGGTAGACTATATTAAATTCGCTTTTAAAAAAGAGTAAGCGAAGGGGAAATTCAGGCATAGAGGCTGGAAAAAATAAGCGAGGCGCAGAGAGAGAGAGGCCGATTTCGCCTCGGCGTGAAAATAAATCAAATATCTCACGCTCGATAAATTTCGAGATACGACTAAATTAGATGAAAAAATAATTGAGCATACGCTTCTAGCGCTGCCTATAACAGTTGGCAAAGTGAGAGATACACACGCGCGCACACATACGTATAAAGATATAATGCGATTAACAATTTATGACTTTTATAATGCATTTAGAAAAGATGCATACACACGCGTATTTATAAAGTAGTATGATGGATTATCGCACTTCAAAACAGCTGCGTTGCGGCCAACGGCGCTCGTTAACTTTTTTTCTGCGTCGAGGAGGAGGAGGAGAGTCGAGCGCGAGCACCACCGCGCACGAGCGAGAAGATAAATTAACCCGAAGCTCGCATGAAAACGTATTCCGATTTCGCGGGAAAAATTACAAAATTCCACTCCTGCGCTTACGCGCGCGTAATATATATTTTATATATGCATCATATACCTATAGCTGTATATGGATCGCCTCTGGATTCGCGTACACCCGGTAAAGGCTACGTTTTTTATTATTATTATATAGCTGCAATTGTGTGCGTGTAACAGCTCGCGAGCTCATTACGAGGAAACCGATTGAAAAACTCGTTGCTCGCTGCTCGGCACATCGTATTAGGCACCTTTTATTATACTGCCAATCGATCGATCGGGACCGGGCCGGGCCGTATAATTTTTACCGTCCGAGAGAGAGAGCCTAGGGTAATTGTACTTCGCCTCGGCGAAACGCTTGATTTATTAATTTAATCAATTTGAAACTCGACCTCGCTCGCCGTTGCTCGAGTTTACGTCGTCGTCGTCGATTGCGATAGCGAACGAATAAAAGAGCGGCGGCCGGTGTGCTCTCTGTATTATATATATAGGTAGGTACTGTAGAGAGGTATATAAGTGTGGATAATTGGAAACTCTCCTCCTCGCTTGAAAACAGAAATGCACGCACGTTTTTAGCGAGCCGACGAGCATCATCGTTTGTGTACTGGGTGCATTTAAAGTTTTACTGCCGTGTGGCGCGTGTACACCCCCGTCTAATTATGCGTGTAAAAGGGAAGGTAAAAACTATACTGAGAGGCATCGGCGCGGCGATCGATGTAAAATGCCGATACTCGAACAAAGTCTTTGGACTCGAGCCCGCGGGGATAGTAAAAATAAAAAAAAATAAAAAAATAGAACGTAAACTATCCGCGAGAAAATGTCGCTCACGCGGGGACATCTCGAGAATGACAGAGCGTGCTCGAGAGTCGAGTTAAAAAAAGGCGCCGCTCCCGCACACAAACTTTCATTAGCCGCTCGGTTGAGGCAGTTGATTTCTGAAAATTCGGAAAATTAATAACGACGCTTTGAAATAAAATTATGGAAGCATCTGATAATTTTAAAGTAATATTGTCACAATTTTTATTCAAATTTTAGAAAAATTTGTACTAAAAATGTATATGCTAGTTTCTATACATATTTACAATGGTCAAGAAAAAAAACCAACGATTTTCATTATTTCACTGATGAAATGTACGCCATTATTCTCTGCGAAACTATTCAGAGTATTACTACAATAAGTTCAAGCTGTTTGAAAAAACAATGAATTATTTATAAAAGATTAAAATATTCAGCTTTTTGATTGAAAAATAATTAATCCGTGTTAATTGCAAAGCAATCCATCATATAAAATATATTGTCTCACTGAATATGATTATAATACAGTTGAATCATCTAATTATGTAAAAAAACTACTACTAGTATTTACCAGTTAAGAAATCTCACATATCAGGGTAAGTTTATAATTTGATGGAGTGGTAGTGGTAGTTTCTACGAATTATGTGGACTTTTTGGTTTCAACTCAAAATTTATAATCCCACGTCTAATTTTCACTCTTATTGATCTCGTTATCTTTGTAAACTTCGTGTACTGTTCTTCGATGTCTGAAAAAACTGAATCGATGACCAAATTTTTTCTCGCACATGTCGCAAGCGAAATCTTTGATACCTTCGTGTACTGTCTTTTGGTGCCGAAACAAATCTGATTTTTGTCCGAACTTCTTCTCGCACTTATCACATGCGTAATCTTTGCGACCTTCGTGGACTGTCTTTTTATGCATAAGCAAATTATTTTTTTGTCCAAATTTCTTTTCGCATCTGTCGCATGCGAAATCTTTCCGACCTTCATGGACTGTCTTTTGATGCATGAGCAAATTATTTTTTTGTCCAAATTTCTTTTCGGAATTGTTGCAATAGTAATTCTTGTGACATTTATTGACTTCCCTTTGATGCCGCAACAAATGTGATTTTTGTCCGAACTTCTTTTTGCACTTGTCGCATGCGTAATCTTTACTACCTTCGTGTACTATCTTCTGGTGCCGAAACAAATCTGATTTTTGTCCGAACTTCTTCTCGCACTTATCACATGCGTAATCTTTGCGACCTTCGTGGACTGTCTTTTTATGCATAAGCAAATTATTTTTTTGTCCAAATTTCTTTTCGCATCTGTCGCACGCGTAATCTTTTCGACCTTCATGAAACGTCTTCAGGTGAAAGAGCAAACTGGACTTTTGTCCAAATTTCTTCTCGCACTTATCACATGCGTAATCTTTTTGACCTTCGTGGACTGTCTTTAGATGATCGAGCAAATGTGATTTTCTCCCAAATATCTTCTCGCAATTATCACATGCGAAATCTTTGCGACCAACTTGGACTTCTTTCTGGTGTCTTACCAAATTGCTTTGAGTTCCAAATGTCTTATCGCAGTCGTCGCATACATAATCTTTGCGACCGTCATGGATTGTCTTTAGATGGGTGAGTAAAGTCGATTTTTTTTTTAAATTTTTTTCGCACCTGTCGCACGCATAATCTTTGCAAATTTCGTGTAATGCTGTTTGGTGTATCGAAAAATCTGATCTACTTTCAACTTTTTTCTCGTCCTTATCGCGCAGGTAATTTCTTCGCGGATAATCTTCGTGGACTGTCTTTACGTGCAAGAGCAAACTGTATTTATTATCAAATATTTTAGTGCAAATTTCACATGAGTAGTCTCTGAAAACTTTGTGGAATACTTTTTTGTGATTAAATAAATTTGATTCATTTTCAAATATTTTCTCGCAATCTTCGCATGAGTAATTTTTTCGATTTTCATGGGCCGTTTCCCGGTGCCTAGTCAAAACACCTTGAGTCACAAATGTCTTCTCACACTTGTCGCATGTGTAATATTTTCGAACTACGTGTACTAACTTTTGGTGGTAGACCAAAGTCGCTTCATGTGAAAATTTTTTCTCACACTTATCACATGCATATTCTCTGCGACCTTCGTGGTCTGTTTTTATGTGCAAGATCCAACTTTGTATCGTATCAAATCTCTTCGCACACATTTCACATGAGTAATTTTTGAAAACTTCGTGAAATATGTTTTTGTGCGCGAGTAAACTTGATTCATTTTTAAATGTTTTCTCGCATTTTTTGCTTGTGAAATCCTCGCGATTTCTGTGTATTAATCTTTGATGCATAACCAAACAAGATTTCATCACAAATTTCTTCTCACACTTGTCACAAGAGTATTTTTCTTGTTCACTGTGAACAGTGTATCGATGTAAAATCATATTTGATTTTATTGTAAATATTTCCTGACAAATATCACAAGCATATTTTTTGTCGTCTGCGACCACTTCCACGGATTTCTTCTCACTTTTATCCATTTCGGTGCCTAAATTAAACGTTGGATTCTTCTATTTAGTGCCACGAAAATTAAAGCAGTAAAATTTATCTTTCGGTATGATGTCTTGTTTGATCGGGAAAGACAACATTCAAACTAATTTATTTTCACTATAAACACGATCAGTGTTCAAGGGACTATATTATAATTCTGTATTATCATATTGTTCACAACTAAGGTACCGATTTATCTGTTTATACATTGTCCGTACAATATCTGAACAACTCGCCACGCTATAGTTTTGTTATTGTTCTCCATAAGCCACTATCGGCTACGAGGTAGAAAATAAATAATTAGAAGATATATAATATAATCGCACTCATCTACATCTACAACGTTAGTGTACGAAGGTGTAATATAGTAATTGAACGCCCGAGGTTTAAACAGTACATAATGATAAATGCACGATTTTTATCCAAATTTTCGTAAAACATTTATGAGTATCTATACACATATTTACTATTTGTCAATCATTATTACTTTATTTGTTACAGGTCATTTGGTGTCTGAGCAAATTCACTTTTTGTCCAAATTTCTTGTCGCACCTGTCACATGCAAAATCCTTGCGATTTTCGTGGACAGTTCTTTCATGGTTTAACAAATTATATTTAAGTCCAAATTTTTTCTCACATTTGTTACATCCGAAATCTTTTCGACCTTCGTGTACTGTCTTTGTGTGTACGAGCAAATTCCCTTTTTCCGTAAATTTCTTTTCGCACTTGTCACACGCGTAATCTTTTCGACCCTCTTGTACTGTCTTTTGATGGACAAGCAAATACGATTTTCTTTTAAACTTCTCCCGGTACTTGTCGCACACGAAACCTTTGCGGCCTTCATGTACTACCCTTTGGTGGTAGACCAAACTCTGTTTTTGTGTATATTTCTTCTTGCACTTGTCGCATGCAAAATCTTTCCGCCCTTCGTGGACCACCCTTTGGTGCAAAAGCAAACTCGATTTTACTCCAAATTTCTTTTCGCACTTGTCACATGGGTGATCTTTGCGACCTTCGTGAACAGTCTTTTGGTGGCGAAACAGATCTGGCTTTAATCCAAATTTTCGCTCACATCTGCCGCATTCGTAATCTTTGTGACCTTCGTGTACCGTCTTCTGATGAAGACGCAGATATTGTTTACTGTTAAATTTTTTCTTGCATTTGTCGCATTCGAAATCTTTCCGACCTTCATGTACTGACTTTATGTGTACGAGCAAATTCCGTCTTTCTCCAAATTTCTTCTGACAGTTGTCACAGGTATAATCCTTGCGACCTTCGTGTACTATTTTTTGGTGCGAAAGTAAACTTGATTTCAGTCCAAATATCTTCTCACATCTTTCACATGCAAAATCTTTTCGACCTTCGTGTACTGTTCTTTGGTGCTTTAATAAATCATATTTTTGTCCGAATTTTTTTTCGCATTTGTCACATGAGTAATCTTTGCGACCTTCGTGTACTGATTTTTTATGGTAGAGCAAACTCGATTTTTGGGCAAATTTTTTTTCACATTTGTTACATGCATAATCTTTGCGACATTCGTGGACTGTTTTTTGATGCCTGAACAATTCCCATTTTTGTCCGAATTTCTTCCCGCAATCGTCGCAGAAGTAATTTTTGAAAACTTTGGAGGCGAGATCTTTGAGACCCTCGTGTACCGTTTGTATGTGCACGAATAATTTATGTCTGTTGTCAAATCTTTTCGCGCACATTTCACATAAGTAATTTTTGAAAACTTCGTGGAATATTTTTTTGTGTTTGAGTAAAGTTGATTTATTTTCAAATTTCCTCTTGCATTTGTTACATGTGAAATCTTTAAGATCTTTGTGTGCTAATTTTTGATGCGCGAATAAACTTGATTTTTTCACAAATTTTTTCTTGCACTGTTCGCATTTAAAATCGTTTGGGCCTTTGTGTTCTGATATTTGGTATCTACTTAAATGACTCCGAAATTCGAATTTCTCTTCGCACTTTTCACATGAGTAGTCTTTTTGTTTATTGTTTGTTTGCATGTTTGATTCCAGTGTAAATGCATTCCGAGGAATATCACAAATGTATTTTTTGTCGTCTGAAACAACAACCACGCGTTCGGTTGAATTATCATTCGAGACAATTTCCTCGGATTTTTGCTCACTTTTATCCATTTTGGAGTCTAAATCGAACGATGAAACTTTCTATTTAGTTTTAGTGATGTGGCTTGTTTCATCGCGAAAGACAAAATTTAAACTAATTTATTTTTATTATACACATGATCAATGTATCCAAGGAACGATGTCAAAATTATTTACGATTGTATTGTTTACAATTAAGTTACCATTTATCTATCGATACTTACAATATATAAACCAATTTAAAATTCTAACTTGGCGACGATGCTGTCGAGAAATTTTTCGGCCTTCTAAAACCAAGAACTCCGAAAAACTTCCTACTGACAACATCGAGCTCACACAAAAAACAGGGTTAATAGATTGGCGTGCTTTATAATCCGCCACTGCCGGCGGTGAACAGATTTGAAATACGGCAATTTAAGTAATAATAAATACTCTGTGTCCTCTATAGTATAATCATCAACGCGTGCAATCGACTAAAAAAGGTCAAAGGACTCGACAATTTTTCCTTTGGCATCTCGCATCAACTGATCAATATTTAAAATACCATCTCCTTTCTTTCCCCCTATCTCCATGTACATTTTTATACCACGCACGTACTTTTAAAAAAAACTTCAACAAAATTAGACAGTCAACGTGTCTTCGTGCAAGCTCTCGGCACGATTCGATTTATACATAGGGTCTCTTCAACTTCGGCGTGGTAAGTTTCGCGCTCTCCGGTAATAGAAGTTGGAAATCGCTCTCGGTTACGTATGGAGCGCTTAGCGGTGCATATATATAAGTCTCGATAGCGTTAATTAATTATAATTCTAGTGGGAGAAATTTGCTCTTTCGCGCGGCGCCAGCATATATCCTATAGTGTGCCCGGTAGCTGCTGCGGCTCGAGTCTCTCTCTCTCTCTTTCGATATCGTATGGCGCGGGATTTTCTGTCTCTCTCTCTCGCTTCGGAGGTGAGCTATGCGCACGAGCGATGATACCCCGCTCCGAACGCTTTGGCGAATTTTACTTTCAAATCTTCGACTCGCGATCGTATATGTGTGTATGTATAATACGTCGAGAGTAAAAGTCAAGAGCATGGAATAAATATTTGTTATATCTCTCCTCATCGATGATACGTACACACTCGCACACATCGAGCTTGTGCTATCACACATGCCAGCGCATATTATATGCATCTACATTGAGAGAAAGAGACGTGCGCGACACCTGCAACTTATGGCGGCCTTTCGCTTTTTCATCCGTAGAATATCCGAAGAGCTGTCTATATATATGCAACGGCTCTAGCGAATTGCTTCGCCAGATCCTTTGCATATGCGCGCACGACGACTACTACTCGTTCCTGCTTTCTGATTTACCTGTTCCTTTTTTTTACGACTATACTCTCCTCTCCAGCAGCGGAGGCTACATTCGAAAATATTTTCTCTCTCTCTCTCTCTCTCTCTCTCTCTCTCTCTCTCTCTCTGCCTCTTGCCGATATGATATAAAAAAAATAAAATCCTCGCGAGTTTTTTTTACGGCGCTCGCTCAGAGAAGGATTTCAAATTTCGAGAGAGATGGAAGGAGAGTATATATGCGGCGTTTAATTTTACCCGCTCGCGCGAACGAATCTCTCTCGTTTTTTATTATTATTATATAAATATATGTATACGCTGCTTTATTATTCGGCGGATGCGAGCTGTCTCTCTCACTCTCGTCGAGTATTATAAAAGTCGACATTGGCTGCTGCTGCGTTGTTGAATCAAGAATGTGCAGTGCCGCAGCAGCCGAGGCTAATGGACAGCTATTTAAATTTTAAATGGCCGAGCCAAAGAAGAGGAGTCTGTGTGCCCGTGCATTATAGTGCGCGCGTAGAGAGAAACCTTTCGCTGTTGCTGCTGCTGTTTCCGTTGCCGTTGTTGTATTGCATCTATGCGCACACACGCGCATAAAAGTCCTCACACGTATATGTACTAGCGAGTCTCGGAGCTGTGCAGCTCGACGTTTCATTCTTCTTCTTCTCTCTATCTCCCTCTTTCTTTCTTGCATATATATATCCTATACCACATGCATCCATCGAGTAGTCTCTGTACACACTCACATACACACATACACATACCAAGAGACATCGCAGCAACATCAGCAGCAGCAGCAGCGGGTCAGATAGCTGTAATTCGCCGCTTCCTCCTTCTCTCTCTCGCTCTCTCTCGCTCTCCGCGCTCTTATAAGTATAGTGCGTGTGCGCATATACACGTATCGCCGCAACCACCGCCGCAGTCAGAGCGGATACTTTTCCAGTTGATCTGTCTTTGTGGGCGCGTGTGCATGTGTGCGTGTGTTTGTTTGCTAACGCATCGTCATATTTACGCATGCGACGTTTAATAATCGTACGTATTGAACGTATAACGTATCCGTATGCGCAAACAGTCCCACTGCACAGATTTGTTGTCATTAGCTTTTTCAAGCTCAGCAGCGGAGAGACACTCACACCGCACATCGCTGCTTATTTGTTCGAATATTATATGGCCTTGACTCTCGAGAGATCGAGCCAACGATGAGAAGTAACCGTGTCTGTGTGTACTGTACGTGTGTTTGTGTACACGCGTGCGATGCAAGTACACGCTTCGATGAATTTTTTGCCCAATTAGCCTGTCCTTTGGCCGATGATTTATCGCTCGCGCTTTTCGTCGGCAATAATTCATCGCGCGCGAGTCTCTACTTGGCTTGTGTGTACGTATACCTATATGCAGCTGCGCGCGTACATATATTACAACGCGATGTGCGCCTTGCCTCGATCCCATGCGTCGGTAAAAAAAATTCGACGTTACTCCGATAAAAAACGAAAACAACAGCAACAACGACGACGACGACGACGACGACGAAGAGCTGCCAGTTACACAGCCCCTTGTTTTTTCCGAACGCAGTGACTCTTATGTATTACGCTTCATGACGATGTTACACAGAGCGACGGCGTCGTCCGCACTCGAGCTGCATCGATCAATTTTCGGAAAAGCCGCGAGCACTACTCGAGGAGAATATATATATGGGGTGGTTGGGTATAGACGAAAGCCTATTAACAGCTACTACTACTACTACTACTACAGATGCTGCGAAAGCCAATGGGCAAATGTTATTCCATTAAGGGCTAAGAACGGAGCAGCAGCTTCGCGAGGAGGATGCTCAATGACCTCGAGTATATAATATATATAGCGTAGTGAGTTTAGGGAGAAGGAAAGTTCTCTCTACTATGAGGAGTTATATACAATGGGTAGTAGTAGTATACGAGAGCGAAGCGATAAACATCGAGCGCGCATCGAAGAGGAAGAAAGGACGTAGACTCGAGATGCAGTTTTCTTTTGCGAAACGGTGTGAACGTGGCCTAACGGATCCACCTTTGCTCACAGACACATATATCCACGCACTTATATTTATACTCGCTGCAGCGTCAACATTTATGCGCGCAAGTACATTATACGATACTTACTGCAGACCGAAAGGAGCAGAGCCATCCGATGTGTATATATAAATATCGCGAGGAGGCCGGCAAACATGTGGTTAGACCGGTCTCGCGTCTCTTTTGCTCCCTTGCTTCGCTGCTGTGTGTGTGTGTGTTACTGCTGCTGCGCTTCGGCGTTTTCCATTTTACTCGCTCCTCTCCTGCAGTCCTGCGTTTTATATTATATATTTACAGGAATTACGCTGGCCACGTATACCCACTGGCGGTGCACGTCGTTCTTCTCTATACGACGTTCGATGTATTTCGACGATGCGAAAAAAAATCGTACGGCGCCGAATTTAAATTTTGACACGCGACTGACGCTTTATAATCCTCGCTTGAAAAATTGCACGAGAAACGTTCAACCATCGAGTAACGATCTTCTCTCGCCGTGGATCGCTGCGCTGCGCGCACAAAATCTCTGCGTACCACGAAAGCGAAAACTACGCGCGAGCCCAAGCAAGCATATGATCATCTCGTTTTCTGCGCGCGAAACACAATTTCTTTTATTATAGTTATTGTTTTTTTTTTGCTTTTAAATGCCGAGCTGCGCGCAACCGCTACTATATACGCGCGTTAAATGATTGTTGTTGTTTCAGCTCGCGCGCGGAGATGATGATTACGCTCTTTCTCTCTCTCTCTCTCGTGTGGAATTCGCACAGCCCAGGCTTGTGCGGTGTAGTTATTATCGTAAAAAACAACAACGTTTTGCAGACGCAGCCGACTTGCGTAGGAGAGAATACATTACGACTGCAGGGAGCTGGACATGAAAAGTTTCGTTCGTCGTTTAGAATTGAGGCACGCGTTATGTGTATGAGCGCGCGAGTGCATCCGAGTCAAAGTCGTCTGTGGGTCAAAAATGATACATGGACCTCCATAAAAACAGATTATATATGCAAGCTTTTATTAATTTTTTTGCCAACCAAAATGTTAAATTGTTTATGTACAGTTATATTCCTAGTTCAGAGTTGTTTGCCACGTTGGCCCAGTTATTTTGACCCTACAAAAAATTGTTTCAAATTCAATTTTGTGATCATTGAATAGTTACTTATTCAATAACTTTAGTAATGTTACATTCAAAAAGTTAGTTCTTAGCAGCACGCAAAATACACAAGAAGAACTCGTGTAGTTCCGTCAAAGAATATGAGGCTAAGGTGGACTCACTGTAACACGAGTTTCCCATGCGACATTGTCGCTTTGCGTAGTTTCAAGTTTTACCGCTAAATGTCACATTAAAATCCACAAGTGGAAAGAACGATTAGATTTTATAGATGATTGCTAGCCAGTATATACATGTCATCCTGAATATCCTGAACATCCTGAACATCCTGAACATCCTGATACTTCCTCTTTGTAAAAGAAAAAATAAGTTTGTTATAGCTCGTCAACGATACATACGCAAGTCGACGGTCATCTCTTTTTTCTCTCTCTCACTCTGAATCGGGCTTCTTTTTTCGCCGAATTCTTGGAAATTCCCGTGATTCAAAGTGCACTTTGAAGCCCGCGCACATATAGTAAGCATGTATCGACGAGTCTCTCCCTCTCGCTGCGGCTTTCGCGTGGCACAGACACGCACGCACATACACGTGCGTTATTGGCTCCGACTCTCGCTCGAAGGATTACGGGACCCGATCGCGAGCTCTCCGCGCACCGTCATGTGCGTATGTGTCATTCGCTCACGCTTATACGCACGCATCGATTAAGATACAGTTTTTTCTTCCGTATATATATGTATTCGCGAAATATATTTACGTGTATACGGTACGGCCGCACGAGGTATTTCTCTGGGATAAAAACGAGGTCGCGAGCTTGTCCCTCCCCCACTTTTTTTTTCTTTTAGCCACTACTACTCGCGCGGCATCGATTCTCCTGCAGCTGCAGCAGCAGTACACCTTCCTTTGCACTCAACTATTTATGTATAGAACGAAAGGCTATACGTACATATACACACTCGGTAAAAGATTGACGCGTTATAAATTTTTCGAGCCAAGTGGACGACGACTGTACGACGAGGCGCGAGGCTCGTTAAACTGCTTTGGCTGTTCAGCAGAGTCACGATAGATACGAGCTCGTCGAGTAATATAACGTATAGTGTCTGTATATGTATGTATGTATGCGTTATGTGCACCGCCGCGCGTGAGTCGAGCTGCGAACGAGTTCACGAGAGCGAGGAGCGATACATACACTGCACACGTATATATTTATATCGAAGCGCGAGGGAGAGTGGGAAAAGCGAGTTTGATGGAAGATGCATTCAAGGGAGTTTCGTGTGTTTATCTCTCTCTCTCTCTCTCTCTCACTCGTCGAATTAGCCATACCGTTGCGCGTGATGATCCGCATGCAGCGTGTACGGCGCGCGTACCTATATTACAAATATATAGGTATAGCTGCGAGCCTCGTAATATGCGCAGCAACGCAAAGTCTTCCGATATTTCACTTTACCGCCTACAGCAAACTCGTATAATATAGGATATATCACGCGTGCACCGCATATACATCGGCCATTTATTGAAAAAAAGGAAGACTTTGATTTTTTTTCGGGCTGTATTAAAACTACGCGCGCAAATTTGCCGCGCTGCTGCTGCTGCTGCAAGCCGATACGCCGCGGTTATGCAGGATCGATTAAATTTTATCGATGGACTTGCGCGAGCCGATCGCGGTTATAAATATAGTTATGGAAGGTATTTTAGAAAGCGAGGTCAGAGTCTACATATCTATTTGAAACAAATTAAAAAAAAAAAGAAACAACAAAGAAGAAGCAGAAGAGAAGAAGGAAATAAATAACAAAAAAAAGTGACCGGCCGAGCGGAGGCTATAGACACTTTTACACGGTTTACAAGGACGCGACGAAAGATCGTCAAGATCGCAGTCGTGTAGCTATTCGAACTCGCTGCTGCTGCTGCAACGCATAGTAGCTCCGAAACGAGCCGAGAAAGGAAGAAGAAGCAGCGAGGAGGAAGACGAGGGAAATAAAACGAGCTTATACGGCGTCGACTGTGCAGTAAACATATCTCTGTCGGAGGAGCAGGAGGAGAAGGAAAAGAGGGAATATTTGTGCCTCCGACGACGAAATTTGCATCACACGTGTGCAGCGGAGGATCGGACTCGAAATCGATATCACAGCAGCAGCAGCACACACACATCACGGACACAGCTTGCCAAGAAGACGTATATATATGGGGAGTTTTCCTTTCTTGCGTATACACACAGACGCACAGACGCACAGACACACAGAGATTCGGAGAGACACCAGCAGCCCCTCGAAGCTCGGCCGCAGTATAATATATACGTTTTACGATGTCATTTGCTACTTTATCGTCGCCTGCGCCTTGTGTGTGTGCGTGTGCAAGCCTAGGCTCGCAAACTCCGCGATTATTTGCTCTCTCTCTTCTGCAGAGCCAAAGACAAAGAGCAGTGCTGCTGCTGCTGCGGCGCGTAGGTGTGTATAGTCTACGTATACAGCGGTACGTGTGGTGCAATTAATGACACACACGCTTTTACTACCCAGCGCGAGAGATTGTGCAGTATCACAAACAGAGCGACTCGCGAGAAAGTTTTAGGCTTTGTGCAGCGACGGCGGCTATATACCGTGTTTTGTGTTTATACGAGTCACATGCGCACGCCTCGTTCCTAAATCTACGAGGATACATACACAGACACGCAGACAGCACTGCTTTATTATTATCTCGTTCTCTCTCTCTCTCTCTCTCTCTCTCTCTCTCTCGGTGCGTGAAAACATTATTATCTCCGGACTTGTCCATTAAGGCGAAAACGCGGCTGGGGCTTTTTTCTCCTCGTTTGGCCAAAAGTTGCCTCACTCCCTCTCGATTCCAACAGCGGCAGCAGCCTCGTCGCTCGTTATCAATGAAAGTGGATGGGATATGCGTCGGAGGGAGAGACAGAGGCAAAATTTTATATGCAAATCGCACATCCTGGCGGGTACGCGCGCAGTTACGCCCGGCAGCGTAGCAGCAGCAGCAGCAGCCGCAAAGTTATGAAAATAGCATTATCAAAGACGCGATCCTGCCTCCCTCTCTCTTTCTCTTTCGTGCGCACATGGATAGAGATGCACTGGCATAGGAATATAATGCTCAGACAGGTGCAGTGAAAACACAGAGCGAGAGAGAGAGAGGTGGAGGCCAAGTTTCAGCCATTAACTCGATATAAAAGTTGAGGCTTAATTAACTAACTCGAGTTTACCTCTCTCTCTCGTTCTCGCAAGCGCTTGTGCACATTACAATAATGCTCCGCAGCACTGTGGCTGCTGCTGGCGGTGGTCGTCGTGGTCGTCGCTGCAAACGATTTCGTGCTCGTCGTTTTTTCGGGACCCGACCGTGTCGAAAAATGTTTTTTGCGCTGATGCTGCTACCGCCCCCGCCTCGGGACGATTATAGTTGTGGCAAACATAGTTTGCGTGTGTATATATAGTTATAAAATATTAAATACAGAGGCAGCGGCAGCAGCAGCTACTTGCGAGATTTATCAAGCGTTGCATAATGTTCAAGGTAGGTAGGTAGGGAGGGATATTACTGCCGCGGGAGCCTCGGGAAAAAGCGACTCAATTAAAACTGCTTATTTATCCTCTCTTGTCTTTCGGCGAGTAATCGCAGCAGCAGAAGAAGAAGACTTTGCGCTACGACGCCGACGAGCAGCTACTGTCGTCGGTCGCGGAGAAAACTTTTCGTCAGCTACTTCGTTCTTGTTTCTAGTCCTCCTCCCTCTGCTCCACCTCATCCCTCGGAAACTAAGGTAGTTCTTATATACACTTGCAGCTCGCCGGTCGTCGTCGTCGCTTTTTCTCTCTTTCTCCACGTGAATATAAACGCGCTATATACATTCACTCTCTCTGTCTCTCTCCGTTCGGACTCGTCGAGGCTGTTAAATGCCCCATTCTTCCGCGAGCAAACAGTCGTTTTGCTATGTGCGCGCGCGCGGCCCAGCTCGCTGTTTTATTGTCTTTTATTTTGCGGTATTTTCTCTAACGATCGGTTTAATCACGACGGGCGCGCGCGCAGAGAGAAGAGGAGATGGTATAAAGAGCGAGAGAGAAAAAAGCCGTTAACCACACAAAGCGCACACAGAGAGAATAATTTCTCAATGGGAGAATATTTCGCCGCCGCCGCCGCGTGTCGAAAATTTCATAACTCCCCTTGTACACGCTCGTAATGTTAAAACGCTTTGCATTCGTGCGCGCGCCCAGCGCTCCCATATAGCTCTATCGCTCTATACGTACACGTACACATGTGCATCGTAACAAAGTCTATCATTTCTCTCTTTTTTTTTCCTTCGATACATAGGTATAGATAGATATACGGATACAGGCGCGTACTTGCTGAAAAGAGCCTCGTGCATTGCTCCGCCGATAGTAGTAGTAGTGGTAGCTTCGCTCATTGCTGCCGCTGCTGCGATCGCGAATTCTTAGAAAGGTAGTTGAGGTCCCGCGCGTGCATGCACACTCGAGCGCGGAGCATGTATCTGCATATTACCCACACATGTGCACACACGTGTACATTATATATAGATAAATTTCTCGTTTATATAGCCGTGTGTGTGTGCGCTTGAGAAGTGCAGTCGCGAGAAGAGAGAGAGAGAGAGAGAATCTTAAAGCTGCAGTACTAGCAGTGCACCTGGTACCTAGATATATGCTCCTGCTACACGTATATGCTTTTCTGTAATTGCATCGCGCGAAAGGGGGGCAACACACACGGACACACACAAGACTTCTATCCATTGATATATACCTATAAGGTGTGTGTGTGTGTGTGTGTAGCTCTTAGAGCCCTGAAGTTTCTATAAAGATTTATCCTCGGGTAGCTTACTATACTCGCTGCTGCGTTGTGTGTTCCGATCGTGCCAATGAAGTAGTTACTCGGTTCGTTCCAGCGGCTCTCCTAAGATACATGTACGCGCGAACACGACTGCAGCCTGTACAGTATATATTGTATATAATATATAGCTAAAGTATAGAGAGAGATAGACCCTTTGTGGTATCTATACGTGTAGAAGCTGCAGCATCGGCCAAAGAGTCATAGTATAGTTGTAGTAGGATTCTCTCTTCTGCTCTGCGTACTACTGCGCGTGCATAATACCAGATGCAAAGAGGAGGACTCTGCAGCTTATCCTCGCATGCTCATTACTATACACAGAACCGCGTGTATATAACTTCTCTTATGGCTGCATATTTCACGTACTTTGATCCATCGGAGAGGGAGGGAGAACGAGTATCGCCAAACACACTCGCAAGCCCCATTGCATTTTGCCGTTCTCTGTCTCTGATCCTGCAAGTTGCAGTTGGTTTGCGCAGCGTAGAGTTGCATTGCCCACTGCTGCTTAACGCACACGATAATACTACGAAGCGAGAGAGAGAGAGAGACTCTTTGATGGGTTTAAAAATTAATCGCACGATATCCGTTCATTGACGCTCTGTCTATGTCTTTGTGTGTGCAGCTATATGATATGAAATGTGCGCATATATCGATCGGATGATAGCCGCATTATACGTCGCACGCACACACTCAAACAAGCATAGCCGATAGCAGCGGCAGCAGCCGTGGCCGTGTGGCATTAAAGCTTGTGAATCGTTGATACGGAAGCGCTTATAATGGGATTAACGGAACTCCGAGCTCGCGCGCCTCTTTCAGCTATTTTTATTCCCTCATTGTGTATTCGCTTTGTGATGATATAATATATATTGTGCGTTTATTAAAGCTCTCTCTCTCTCTCTCTATCCGATACCGCGCGACGAGCTTCTGCTGCTGCTGCCACCGTGACTTTACTGCTACTCGCTCGTGACGTATACGAATATTGATAAATTTAGCGCGTGGGATTTGTGACAACCTGCGCGCGCCAGTCGAATTCGATTCGACTGATTTTTAAATTTTTATTATAAAATTACTTTTTATACTCTGCCTCTTTGTTATATACACACGCGGGACGTGTGTGTTGATTCTGCTTCATCCGAAATAATTCCAATAGCGATATATCTCATTGAACTTTCGAGTATATAATTATACACGGAACGATTTCTCGCGCGCGAGCGCGAATTTCGTGCTACTACTCTTGCTGTGTGCAAATCGGGCGCGCGAAGCGTCGAAGATTAAAAGGCCTATTTCCAACTGAAAAGAGCCAGACAGTCCCCCCAGTCGCGCGAGGTCCTTTGTCAGTTTAGAAACAACAGCGGCATCGTACATATACTTGTATATATAGCTATACTAAATTATCTCGTCGTCGTTGTTGTGTTTATGTATGTGTGTGTGTGTGTGTGTGTGTGTGCAGCCTAGTGCAAAGCTGCGTGCTCGTAAATCGAAAGTTAATTACTCAGCCTCGCGTCTCTTGAGAAAGTAGACGTCGGCGGCGGCGGCGTCGTGCACACAAAATTACGTGTGTGGTTTTTTTTCCTTTTTTTCCTTTTTTTCTCGCTCTCCTCTTTATGGAACGCGCGCATAAGGCGCATAATGAGAATCTCTCAAAGAGCAAAAGCTAGCGCGCGTGTACTCGATATACGCGCGTAAAGCAACTACCTTCGAGTGTATTATATATAATAGTGGTCGATGCGCGCTGGGCTAAAAAAGCTCGCTCTCTCTCCGATGCGGTGCGGTAAGCTCTGGTTCTCTCTCCGCGTTATACGCCCGAGATAGATCAGTCCAGTACGTACCAAGCTCGAGAGTCTAGTTTTATACACGTCGATACTAAGTGTGCTCTATTATATAAAACGCGCGCAGCGCGGCTGAGTTGGTTTTGCTCGCTGCAGTCGCAGCTGCGAGTCAGAAAAGCTACTTGATCGATGATTGTGCTACCAGCTGCCAGCCACGTTGGTTGGTACACTGCGTAGCGCGCGCAAAGCTCTCTCTCTCTGTATAGGTGCCGCAGGTGCAGCAGCAGCAGCAGAAGAGATACAATCAGCAACGGTAGCTGCAGCGCTTTGGGCCGAGCTTGCGCGAGCTTGCACGGCATCGGGACATTTTTCAAAGGCCTGTTTCCTCGCGCGGCTCGCTGCTGCACGCATATCTATATAGCAGTATGCATATGTAGCCCATGCGCTCGTCGAGTGTATGGGGGATACTCGCTCGCGATAAAGCGCTACACACATGTACACGTATACGTATGCGGCAGTGCAGTCACAGGCACGCGCGCTCGCAAGCTCCTACATATATACGGAACCTTAAGCTCCGACTGAGAAATTAATGTTTGCTGGCGCTTTTTTTCTTTCTTCCTCTCTGTCCCTCTCTTTTCCGTGCTTGTAACTACGTTCGCTCGAGTGGACGCTCTAATGACATGGGTGGCACATAACGTGTACGTACGAGCTGTGCAAATTAAATCTCTCGCGATGCGTTGAAAATGAAGTTAAAAAAAAAATTGATTCGCTCCCACTGCTACTAACTACACCTACCTACTTGGCAGTCTCGTGTACCTGGAAATAATAATACAAACGAAATACTCTCGTGCTATGTGGCGTGGCTTACGTGCCAGAGCAGCAATAGCAGCAGAGCCCCGAGTTCGTGCGCAGTTGACACAGTGATACTGTTGTGTGCGCGAGGGAATCTAGCAGCAGCAGCAGTGGCAGTGGCGGGGAAAAGAGGTCAAGAATATATATACGTATACCCATAATACGGAGGCATAAACGCGCGCCGCGCTATGGTATAGAGCTGTGTGTGTGTGTGTGTGTAGTGGTAAAATATATATGTTGCTTGTATTACAAGCGATATCTGATAAGAATCGCGATGTGAAACGTTTTTAAAGCCCATGCGCATACTATACACACACATATATAGTACTGCATGTGTATAGATAGGTGTGGGTGTGTGTGTATATAAAAGATACGAGAGAGCAGTTATTAGCTCATAAAGTCCCATGCACGTAACTTACAATAGACAGCGTGGCTATACGAGTGTACGCAGAGAGAGAGAGAGAGAGAGAGAGTGAGCGAGAGAGAAAAAAGAAAAAAAAAGTGTAATATACCCCATTCGGGCACGGTATACAGGAGCTGTATCGCGCGCCTCATCTATCTGTCTCTGTTATGCGGCTGCACTTTTACCGTATATATAATACGTGTGTGCATATAATGTGCCTCACACGCGCTTATAGATGAGAATCTCTCGTCGATGGGCTCGCGCACATACACACACACGCGTGTAATATGCAAAAATGTCCCTTATTTTTTCTTCTTTTTTTTGCACATCGGGCGTTTTTCTTCTCTTTTGTTATCGTTTTTATGGTTACGGCAGCAGTAGCAGCTCGACGAGTAGGAATTTTTCGAGCCCAGTCTCAATTGGTCGTCGCGAGGTATAGCACATAGCCCCGAGCTCGAGCGCCGAGTTTATGCGAATACAAGCACGCGTGGACTAATAGACCTAGAGATAGGCAAAGAGAACCTGAGAATGTTACGTATGTGTGTGTGGATGGTCGAGTTGTTTATGAAGGAAAAAAAATTCATTAACCACGATGAAAATTCTCGTCTCTCTTTCGAGGTGCATGGAGAGAGAGCAAAGTCAGTTCTTCTATCCTACATACGTACTATTTCTTTACGGTCAGTGAAACTATATATTTATATATATCACTTCTTCTTTCCTCCCCCGTCTTCTCCCCCTCAGGAATGATGAAGAAAAAGAGGTGATACGGCTGCCTCGCGATATCTGAGCTGCTGCTCATTGCTTTTCCTTTTTTTTTTGCTGCTGTTGTTGTTGGTACGTGTATACGTGCAGAACTGCGAGAGCACGCCTGGGCTCACATAGATATATAACAGAAGAACGAAAGAAAGGAGAGTTTTTTCTGCTGCTGCTGTTGCTGCTCTCTCCCTCTCCCTTTCTGTGTGTAGACGCGGGGGTAGGAAGGGAGGGAGATAGAGATAGGAGCTAAGAATCGAAAAACGGAAACCCTTAATGGTGACTGAAATTTAGAGATGCGCAGGGAGCCGCCACCGCCGCGCTCCGCTGTTTACGTTCAAAAGAATAAAGTAGGCGAAAAAAAGCTCGCGAGCTTTTGTTATTTTTATCATGATAATGGCGCTAGATATGGTATCATCATCCCCCCATCTTCGTTTCTTCGTCTTCTGCCTTTTTTCTTCTTTCTCCTCTTTTTTTTGTATTTTTTTTTTTTTTGTATATATTAGACGTCGTCTAGCAGCAAAAGTAAGAAATAGCGAGCGGACGTGAGCGGAAAGAGAAAAGATAATTGTCGAGTGGCTGGTGCACGATATTATATATAAACGTAGCTGAGAGAGAGAGAGAGATCACTTGAATTTTTGCTCATTCGTCATTGTGTCTTTGTATTCTCTCTCTCGAACTGCTGCTGCTGCGAGAGAGTTAAGTACTTATCCCCAAAGCTCTTCTCCCTGCTACGGTGCTGCTTGCGATATCCCGGCTCTCGTTTTCTGCGCTGCGAAAGATATACGGCCTTTCCGCGATTAGCGCCCTCCGTACTACGCTACAACCGCAATAATCCACACGCGGATGAGAGAAAAATTAAGGCGACAAAAGACTGCGCGTGGCTCCCTGTGTTTATGTACATTGCGGACGCGAGGAGAGGCTCATTCTATTTGCTGCCGCCGCTGCTGCTGTGCGAGAGGTGGGAAATATTTATTTGAAAATTGCTTAATTTTTCTCACTCAACGCGAGAGCCGGCACGAAATAATCAGCACTATCGCTAATTTTGTAAATTTTGAAAAAAATTTTCTTCTTCCTCGTAACGTGCACAGCGCGAGACATTAATTAATTAATTACTTACTGCGCGCAGTAGCCAAGGTGGCTGCAGAGCACCGACGCAGTCATGATTTAACGCAAATTTTTCACGGACAGTATGCCATTACCATCGTTATATTCTCTCCGTTGTATACATTTTCCAGCGACTAATTAGAATTATTGTTTTCTGTTACAGGTGAGTGCCACTGCGGAATAATAATAATCCAGCAACACTACTGCGATAAGCACACGCCACGTACTACGCGCTCGCTCGCGCGCAAGTAAGTCCCAATTAGCGCTGATTGTTTCATTCCATCTCTCGGCGCACACGCGTCCAGTATACGGATTCGCAATACTACATTACAATCGTCCGTATGTGTGCACAAGCGTCTGCACGCAATATTACCAGGATAATATTTACTTTTACCGGTCGCCGTTTGTTTTTTCTTTTATTCATTTTCGAAATTTCTTCTACTCTCTCTCGTGCATGCGTGTGCGTGGGTGGGTGCGTGCGTGCCAAGTGCACAGTCGAACACAATGATTCCCCGGCGCAACGTTACAATTTGCGGCCGCGTTACAATTGTCGAGTGCCGCGCGCGCGCAATTGTCGTCGTTGTCAAAAGTTTGTGCCAACTCTCGCTCGCGCTGACACAATTATTTCTCCGCAGCGGAGCTCTCGCTCTCGGATAATCGATTTTCATTCGAAAATCCATCGATCTCGAGCTATTTTAAGATCCGAAGCTGCACGTTCGAAATACGCGAGATGCTTGTTACAATAACAAGTTCATAATGTTAACGGTACATTTCCTAGTTGAAAAAAATTGCGTGGATATCCACGCGTATCGGACGTGCTTTTCAAAATATGAAAAAATTGTGGTTCTTTTTCGATTAAAAATATACTGCATTAAAATATACGAAAATAATACATTTCATGAACACGGTGGATCACTCTTAAACCTACTCGCTCTTTTTTTTGGATACTTACTCGATAAAAATATTTTCTGACCGATGGCAATGTTTTATTTTATTACCATTCACGAGGACGATTTTGTATGTGAACCTTTTGAAAATTCCGTTATCAACATTTTTTTATGAAACAAAAGTCAGAGCTCGGTAAGCACATTTCGTAGGTCGGCTTCTGGCTCTCTTCCTCTCTTTTTTTTGCCGCCTCTCGAGTAGCGAGCTTTGGAGATGAGAAAGAAAAAAGAAGAGCACGGGAATCGGGGGAAAAGTACGCGGAGAATCGATGATTATTCGACAAAAGTTCCCAGATCTCACTCTCTCACTCTCTCCTGTGTGTTGGTCGAGCGTTGAAGTAAAAAACGCGCGAGACGCCGAAGACTCCGAGCTTGCGAGCGAGAGAGAGAGAGAGAGAGAGAGAGGTAAAGTTCGCGTTCTCGATTAATCCTCCGAGCTCCGCTTACTCGCCTATATATACACACGCGAATGCGCAAAAACGTCGAGGAGAGTCCTCTCTTTAACCGCAGTGCAGTGCCCTGTCTGTGTATATGTGTGTGTTTGTACCACCAGCGACGTCCTTCTCTCAAGGCGATCGAGTCTCTTTGTGCGAGCGAGCGAGCGAGCTGTGTGCACTGTGCACGAGCGCATCTATATGTCTCTGGCAGCTGCGGCGGCGGCGGCATCGACTTTCGTAATGCAGCGCGCGCGACCGACCGACTCCGAAGCAGCAGTCTCTGTGTCTGCTGCTGCTGCTGCTGCTGCTGTGTTTGCTGTGTTTGCTGTCGTGGATTTATATAAAAATTAAAAAAAAATAAAAAGCCTGTCTCTGTGGACGCTCGGGGAATGTAAAATTACAGAAAAGCCATCTACGGTGTATACCGGAGCGAGAGAGAGCGAGAAAGAGAGAGATGCTACGTCGCGATCGCGAGTCGAAAAAGAAGAAAAACGGGGAAATGAGGGAAGGGGGGAAGGGGGGAGAGAAGGACAGAAAAGGAATGGGTTGAAAAAGTCACGAGAGCAATTTATTCAGCCGATGCCGATTGCGCCACGACTACCTATAGCTAGCTATATACATACTACACAGTATACTTTTGCATACTCGGAGTTTGTGCTGCGAAGCTCTCCTTCGTTGTTTTTTTTCACCTCTTCGTCCCTGTGTTAGAGTATAGTGGTACACCTGACGGCTCACTGTGTTTTTCGCGATAACCGCGCGCGCGCGTGTGTGTGTCTATGTAGTCGGGGCCTCCTCACCGGTTCCTTTTTTCGTTTTATTTTATCTCACGTGCTCACATACTCCCACTACACTATACGCAAAGTTTGCCTGCACGCTTATATTATAGTATATAGGTGCAGTGCACAGGTACCTACACATTATATCGTGTACACACCATGGTCCTCTCTCTCTCTCTCTCTCATCGTGCGAGAGTAAGCGAACGAGCTCGCGTACATAATAGAAAGTTTTTGTGTGCGTCGATAAGCCAATGCCTCGCTGCTGCTGCTGCTGCTGCTGCAATGACTTTTATCGTATAGCAGAGAGAGAATGAGCTAGAGAGAGAAAATAGAAAATGTATTGTTGCCACGAGTGAGAGAGAGGAAAATCGATGGAGAGCCGGTGTATACATGTAAAGCTATACAGCCATATGACATTTGTTGTGTGTGCAGTGCGCTAGAGAGCAGCTTGACTCGAGCCACTCGACTATTTGCCAAAGAATTTCTTAATTGCTTAATCGTTCGAGCGTAATACTCTCTCTAGAGTTGGAGTAAGTTTGAGTATATATAACGCGTACATACTTCGAGCCGCGCGGCGCACGTAAAAAATTGATGCACTGATTTTTCCGCCGTAAATTTGCTCTTTCACCGACAGCAACAGCAGCAGCTTTAAACGTTATATATATGTATAATAAGCGTAGTCGTATGTATGCGAGTCTTTTTTTATTATGCAGAGGAACAAAAAAAAGAAAAGATATAAGTAAAGAATACACGACAACGACGACTACGACGTCTTTGGGATTCTTGGAGCGCTCGAGCCGCCAACAAACGTCGACTCTGAATTGTTTTGCCTTTAGCACGTAGCTTCTCTCTCTCTCTCTCTCTCTCTCTCTCTCTCTCTCTCTCTCTCTCTCTCTCTCTCTCTCTCTGTCTCTGTCTCTGTCTCTTTTCTTTCTCCGACAGATACTACGGCGAAGGACGAGAGTCGGCGGGCGTCGCAGCGCGCGACGTTTCAATTCAGCCACTGCGCGTTTTATTATTATATATGCGCACGTAGACGCGAGCGCAATATTAATTTCTCTCTTATTCTCTTTTTTTTCTCTCCCCCTCGCGACTACGACGAGGACGAGTTGTTTTTCATGCTATGCACCTATTTGCAGCGGCAGGCTCGCGCGCGCGCGGCTGCTCTTTGTTTACACGGATGGTTGCACGCAAACACATTCATACACACAAGTACACGTTGCACACCGCATATCCTAGTACGGGCGTATACGATATAGAAGGTATATAGGTAGCTGCGGATGTGCAGCTTTATGACGAACGATTTTCGCGCCTGCGACCCGTCGAAATATATAGAAGCCAAATTTACGATTGACATTTGGGGACAGCAGCGCCTGTCTCAGTGCTCGACGTATTATTATTTACGACATATATCGGCGGTGCTAGTGGTGGTGGACCGTTGTCGGCACTCGCATTTAAATACGTATCGTAATACTCGTGTCCGCGACGGATTTTCATAATAATTGAGATTTGGCAGTTTAGGCGATCAGCTTTTCCACACTAACGGTATTTATCGAGTAGCGTGTGTATCCGTATATGGTTCAGGAACGAAGACGAGAATTATTGGCTCGGAGTCGGTGGTTGGTTCGTGCCACACTCGACGTTCGACATCGTGGGGGTGTACGACTTGGCCGGCTCGATGTGTATACAGCGCTACGTACGTGTACCGTAGTTACGTTATCGCAGTCCGACTGATTAATGCTTATACGCACTGCAGGCCATGCAGTGCAGTAGCTGCTAAGGCTCTGCTACTACCATAAGCTGCGATCCTTTGGAACTGTACCACTGCTACTGTACGTATGCTACAAACCGATAGTGGCCCCCTTTATACATTCGTACGTACACAGAGAGAGAGAGAAGGTATATAGGCAGCGATCGAGCGGTGTGCTGCAGCGAGTAACCGGGGCTCCGGTTCTGCGGTCAACTCGTGCACGCACACACACACACACGTCTTTCGCGTGTCTGTACCAGGCTATTCCAATACATATATAGCTCAGCGTCCATGGAGAAACTCGGTATATATATACAGGATCTCTCTCTGCTGTACACCGGAGCCGTAGAGACGACTACATTTTAGTGGATTTCCCGGCTCGTTTCGTTTCCGAGCACTGATTCTCTAGCTATCCTGGCGGCAGCAGCGGGTGTAAGATTTCTTCGTTTCTTTTCCGTGCAGCGAGCGACTGCAGTGCAGCACACAGCTCCAAACGCGAAGCTATATACATATATACGTACGTATATCGCACGTACAGAGAGACGTGGAGAAATGTCGCTTTGTTTGCAGAGTCGGTCGACTGCTGCTGTTGTTGTCGTTGTTTTGCAAGCCTCGCTCGCTTCGTAAATGTGTGTGTGTGTAGACGCGCGTGAGCTTTGTCACGCGAGCTTCGGGCCGGCGATGTATATATAATACTTCGCTGCGGATCACGCAGACGACACACATAGTAGCACGGTATATAGTAGAGCGGCGATGGCACGCAAGCTCGCGACCCAAGCTTCTCCGCACAACTCCGTAATGCACACGCAGCGGCAGCAGCAGCTCGTGGTATGCGTGAAACGTTCCTGTATTAGTGTTCCTTAAAAACAAAAAAAAAAGATGAGGAAAAACCCGATCGAAGCCTCGTCTCGTATATATATTTAGTTATTTCTTCGTCTTTGTTAGACGAGTTTAGTAACTATACACGCGATCGGCCGGCTCGGCCTCTATGTACTGTGGCAGCTCCCCTGCAAGTACCTATGTACGTATACCTGTGTTACGTATTGCGTATATCCTCCTGCGATTTTCCAGGCAGCCGCATAATGTATAATACATACACATATATATCGGCGTCGGCGGCAGCAGCGGATGTCCCGTTGCCGGTATATGCACACACACACATACTCGCACTCGGAGGAACACAAACGCATAAGAGAGCGAGAGAGAGAAGTTTAACGATGCACACACGCGAGCTGCGCCGAGCGTCCAGCCTATATAGCTATGTGAAATTCAATCGGACTCGCCTCTCCCTCCCTCTTCCTCCCTATCTCGTATCTCGTGCATGTGTGCACGCGCATATAGCAGCTCATAAATATGCTTCGAGCGCCCGGTCCGGGGCCTCCTCGCTGCTATCCTCTCTGTTTATACGTGTGCGTGTACTTGGAATAAAGTAAGAGCTTATATCTCATGTGCGCTGGGCGCGTGCGAAGGGAGATATTGCACGCCCGAGCTCCGAAAGCCGCGGTGAGTCTCGAGTGCCTGCAGCGAGAGAAGCGATGCTACACATACATACACACACATGCATGCATGCATGCATGCATGCAAGCGCATCGCCTCATAGTTCGCCTCGCAGCAGCAGCAACAGCTCAGCTCTATCTATACAATATAAGCACTAGCGGCCGACGTATTCTCTGGCTGCTGCTGCTGCTGCTGCTGCACGTAGCGGAGAAGCTTGCACATACAACGAGCCGCCGCCGTCGCTGCCACATCTATGCATGTATGCATAAAGGGGGCTGGGGTTGGGGGGGTTTGTTTTCGCGAAACTCCGAAAGCTGTTACAAATTTTTACCGGGAATTGCAGGCACTTTTTCTTCTTTCTCTCGCTCTAGCTTCTATACCCCCCGAACACGCTTTATACACGCGCGCGCCCGCCTATATAGCCCCTGTAGAACACCGGAGTATACGCGTTGGCTGCATTGCCCGCCCTCCTACTTTTCTTTGCTCCGCTGGTGGTGGTGGTGGTGGTGGTGTGGCGTCGAAAAAAAGAGTTTGGATATATACGAGAGTCAAATAGCATTTTACGACTTCAGTTTCTCGCTTCTTTCTTTCTATCTTCTTTTTTTTTACAGCCTTCCAGACTGCTATATGCAGCAGCCCCAGCAGCCGCCTCTACCAATTTCCCTGCCGCATTGCTATCCCATCCTCTCTTTTTTCGTGCTCGGATTTATTTTTTAAATTGTCACGTAGTCAAAAAGACATTGGCCTCTCTCGCTAACTTCTCTAGCCTGGGATATCGGCAGAGACGCACACATATATTCGCGAGGGCGTGCAATAATGCATCGCGCGCGCGCGAGCCGGGCCGTAAAGTAGCCTCGAAAAAAGCACCAGTAGCAACAGTGGCGCAAGAGATAGCGCTTCGCAGTCGTAGTAAAATTTGAATGGCAGCTATAGAGGGCTGAGAGTGAGTGAGGAGGGCAATCTGGAAAAGGGGGATGAGAGGAGTAGGAGGCAGTGATGCTGCTGGTACTACCACTGCTCGTTGGCCAGGGAGGCATTCGAAAGCTCCCCCGAGCTTTAGCCTAGAGCTTGCACGAAGGCTTCATATTTATTGCGCAACTTAAACTATACGCGCCGTGCGCTAGCTCGGCCGCGTTCAGCACCGCCAGTAGTAGTAGTAGAAGTGCAGCCGGCACTGCAATGGTATACTACTATATACAACGAGCGCGCGCTAGTCGTCAACTGTTTACTCGTGGCTCAGCTGCAGCTAACTGCAGTGTGCGAATCCTCATCCTACCCCCCCTCCTGCCGTCCGTCCCTCGGGTCTGATCTACGAATATTTCAGAGCTAACTCGCGTTGCAGCTATTTTTTCCTCTCGTGCTTTTTTTCTCAAATCCATATACGCCAGAGCTTTTACACGAGTCCTATAAAGTTTCCGGCGCGGGGGAAATCGGCCGATTTCCATCGGAGCGCGTACACACACATATATATCAGATATGGGGGATGAGGAAAAAAATATATATCGCGCGCGATCAGCCTCCCGGCAGCTCCAGCAGTAATACGTACGAGAGCCAGCGAGAGAGAAACGACGATGTAAACTACGGTTAACGTTTCCATCAAGATCCAGCCCCCGAAAAGCTTCGCGCGGAAGGATAGAGAAGCTGCTGCTGCTGCTGCTGCGCAGCAAAGTGAAACGTGAATAGCGTCGGGGATAAGGCGGGTAAAGTTTGCTCAGCCGCGTATACGTCCTCGGTATAATAGAAACAGCTCCATCACCGACGCCGTAGTAGTAGTAGTAGTAGACGAGGCTTACTCGTTCCGATTTTCGCGCGCTGCCTAGTGTGAGCTCGAGGCTGAGGGGGGCAGAAAGCCGGCCTAGGTTATTACACGCATCCTCGCGTCCTCCTCACAGCAGCAGCAGCTTTCATGCCTACTACACTACTATATCAGCACACACAAAGGCAGCACGAGGCATATTCACACATACATACTATACAAGTTGCTGTTGGTTGGCGCATGTAAGAGCGCGAGGGAAAATCGATCGACGTGCTGCACAGCGTAGTGCAGCTTGCGCGCAGTGGCTAACACACAGAAGGGAACACGGCGGCGCGATTCCTGCCCTCGGTGCGGCGCGAGCTACACACACCTCTTGGCCTCTCTCTCTCTCTCTTTCCCTCTCGCGTTGGTGGTACGTGCACAGTAGCACTTCCGACACGTGTTATTCGCGCTCGTAAAGTCCAATGGCTTCTTCTCTCTCTCGTTCTCTTTCTCCCGCGTACTCGCACACGCTATACTCGTGTGTACCTTACGTACGTGTGCCGCTGGGATGCTATGCGTGCTCTCGTCCGCGCTCACGGCGGCACGCACAAGTAGTACAGCTACCTACCTTTACCTAGCCCGCGTGTGTACAAGTTGGACGTTTACAATATCTCTTCGCGTGCGCCTCGCCCTCTCCACCACCTTCTTTCTTGCTTCTTTTTTTTCTTCTTCCGTGCGCTGCTGCTATACTTTAATGATGATAAAAAAAAGCCAATTCATTCGCGAGACGTCTACGCGTTATACAAGGCAAGAAGAAGCGCCGACGATCGTTACCGTTACTATGTACTATAACTATCGCACGTGGGCGCGCGCTACGCTTCGTTTAAAAAAGTGCAGCGCCGACACCATCCGACGTGCTACATATAGCCTGCGTGTCTCGCGTCGCTCGTTTCATCCGCGTAAAAGCTCTCTCGCAAGCTCTCGTAGCTCTCTGCTCTTCTGTGCTGGGATGGGAGGAAGCACGAAAAAAAAGAAGAAGAAGGAGAGAAAAAGAAAACGAGCCCGAGATTGTGTACTGCGCCAGGGGCTATCAAAGCCCATTTTACGCGCCAAGAATCATAAGTTCATTAGGACGCCGCCGCCGCTACTTCTCGTGGATGAAATAGGGAAAAAAATCGTGGCTCGACTGTACGTCGTTTTTTGCGCCACAATGTCGCGCGCGACGCTCTCGGGCTGTGCGCAAAATCACGACGAAAACGACGATGTAGTTTTGGGAGAAGAGGAGGAGGAGGAGGTGGAGAGGGCAATGAAATTAATTTTCGAGACTATATACGCCTCCGGCGGCGTTGGTGGGCAATATATATCTCATCGTTTCAGCGCACGTCTTGCCAGCAGAAGCGGCAGGTATATATAGAGCATAGCCGCTACCGATATATGATCCATCGACTACTAGTTTCTGCGCCGGCTACAACTGTTGGGGGCTATAACTGCTCTCTCTGTATACACCGGCGCGGGCACCTATATATGCATTGGAACATCGGATATAGCTTCCGCGTAGAGCTAGCTAGAGCTCCGCAGCAGCCAAGTTGTGTGTGATAAATGACGGTTAGATTTACGAGTTGACCGTGTGCGCGCCGAAGCTATATCCATTGCCGCGGCCATCGAAGCGGATAAAGGCAATCGTTCCTCTTTCTCCGATCGCTACTATTCCTCTCTTTCTCTCTCTATGTACGTGTGTGCGAAGCTTGTGTTCCGGTACACACACACACACACATACATACACAAACGAGTATACAGAGAGCAGACGTAGAGCAGCGCAGAGCGTGTAAAAGCTCCCGAAGCGAGCTCGCGCGCGTGACCGATGCCACCCGGGTTATTCGTTCATTTCGCCGCAAATTGAGCAGTTTGTTTCGAGCACGACGCGCCGCTCGGCTGTGGCTGGGCTGGATTGGAGGAGAGAAGGTTTTATACAGCTCTATACTACTGCCAAACGACGCGACTACGATCCGTCTCTCTCTCTTTTTTTTAGGTACGAAATACAGTGATAGCAGAACACGTTTCGCGTGATACTCGTCGGTGGGGCGGTGGTGGTGGTAGGTAGGTAGGTAGATCGTGTCTAGATCGACGTCCGATGCGGCACGTAAAACGAAAAATTCCGATTCGCTCGACGCAGCTTTGTATGCTATATAACTACCGGCGAAGAAGAAAGGATCGCTCCTCTGTATTATATATATAGAGCACAGGATTATGTATATGCTAATGGCACGCGAGATAAGAGAGCGAGTCACTTTTTCTCTCTCACTCACTCGCACGAGAGGGCTCTCTGATCACTTTTTGCTGCGCTCGACTCAGGGGGGTTGTTCCCCGTGCGGTGGCCGCGTGGCCGTGTATTATACACGCTGCACACGCGGCGGACGGGAGGGACTGCGCAATTTTTTTAATGGTTAATAAATCTCCTGACCGTGAGCTACGTGAGTACACGCGCACACATGCGGTCTTTATCGTGTACGGTCATAGGTATATATACGGAGAGGGCGCGCGAGCCTGCGAGTAGTGCATTATATTATGATATAATGCATTGGGCTCGCGAGCACTTTTCGTATCAAACTCTCTCGCCTATATATAGCTGAAGCTAGAGTTGGCTATAGCTAGAGCTAGAGAGCTTCATTTTCCCTCTCTGTTGTCTCTGTTTCTTTTCACGAGTTTCGGTGTACACGGCCGCTGCGAGCTGGCGCTAATATATATGCACCCGAGTCAAGCTACACACACACACATTCGTGGATCGAGACATTCTCTCTCTCTCTCTCTCTTGCGCTCTATAGCTAGCTAGAGGTAGAGTTGCCGCTCGTTCGCACGATCCCATCGGGGAATAGCGTGACGTTTATCCCATCTCTCTCGGAAACAAGCTAAATTATGTCGCTCGCCCATGCGCGGCGGCGGCAACCCTTTGCCACAGCACACAGCCGCGCCTGGCCTCTCTCTGTAATACACTACACCGAAGAGCACACCTATACTATATGCTTGCACAGCAACAGCAGCACTGCTCCCAGCTGATATGCCTGTGTATACGGAAAACACTCACACACACACACACACATATAGCTACTCACACACGTACACAAAGCAGAAGAGCTTTACAACAACCTAATTTATTTCCATCACAACAATGCAAAGACTCCTTGAAAATTGCAGTATAAGATTCCATCCCTTCCTTCCTCTCTCTCTTTCGCTAGAAGAGCTGCTCATGCTCTCTCTCTCTGCCTTTCGCTCTCTATTTCTCCGGAGAAATAGGAACCTTTTATCAGAAAACGGGTCTTTAATGAGAATTCTCCAAGGGCCAAGGCTGCTTGTTCCGTCTTTGATCCCTCGTCGCTCTCTCACTCGTTCTCTCTCTCTTTCTCGCTCTTTATCTCGCTCTATCTCTTTTCTCTTTGTATGATGCCTGGAACACACTCACCTGATCTAAACCCAAAGTGAATTTTAATCTGCATCGCACATAAATTCTCTCTCTCGGCTCTTGTTAATTTTGCTGCTGCTTTGCTCGTGCACACTCGATTTTAAACCCTGTTCGCTTACAAAAATAATATAAATAACACCCTGATCTAGATATATACGAAGCTCGAGGAGTATTTTCGGTGTATATGAACGTGGCGTGGCGCTTGCATTATTATAATTATTACAAGCATAAAGTATAAAAAACTACGCCTGCGGCCTAATTACACGTGCGCTTGCACGCAATAACGCCTTTCGCGCGGGGGGGAGCAGCAAAAAAACAAAGTTTTTCCATGCTCACACGTGTTATGTATCGTACCCTGCACGCGTGCTGCGAGACATCTTGTACAGCTCACTCTATAAAGAAACCAAATAAGAGATATATGTCTTATCAACTATATTATTATTATTATTATTATTATTATTATTATTATTATTATTATTATTATTATTATTATTATTATTATTTATTAACCTTCCTTTTTTTTACAAAGACCTGCAGGGGTCAAATGCCCGTGCGCAGGACGGCACTTACAACTATGATCAATCAATCGAATCACATCTCACAAGTCGTGAAATGTCACGATCTTGTCACTCATGTCATTACGCATTTCATGTCTGATGCATAGTAAATAACAAGCGACGACGCGAGCGTTGGATTCAACCCCACTAGTCATAATCGAATCCAAACGTGAAAAAGTAAAGCCTTCTTATTATATCTTAATATTTTGATACAGCCGAATATCTCTTACGATTCTTGACAGTAACTTTACAAAATAAGAACCATGACCGACAATATTGTCAAGGTTTTTTTTTTGTTTTTAAATATTCAAAAAACGTACGAAGTTCATATAGTGATATCTTGATAAATTGACCATCAGCTTTCATGTCTGCTGGTTAAACATTCAGTGTCTCCTCCCCGGCCAAATCCATAATTTGAATATTTGCCAAAAGTTCTCTTTCTTACAGTAAAGGTGAAATTCTTCTGTATTATTTATGAGTTCGTTATTGAATTTAACAAGCATCATTTGCTGTTAAGTTAACTTCCGTTTGATAGTGGTCACCGATTCAATAGGTGGGAAAATAATATTTTTTTAAGTTCAAGGCAAAGCCCAATGTAGATTTTGTCTCATCTTTTTCATATACATTTCATTTCATGTATTTCATTTCATGTATTTCATGTATTTCATCACATACATTTCATGTATTTATCGCTTCTCGGTCTTTTGATTAAGATCAAAGTGTAGTGTCATTCAACTAGACTAATCGGACCTTGTCGGGTGCGATTCTGGTATATATAGCTCGCAAGACGTAGCTCATGTGCATTTTAAACGCCCTCGTTTTCGCTTCTTTTGTCAGCTCAATTAATTCACATGCAAATTGAGAAAAACTCTCCTCTCGCCCCAAGCTTTGCGGCCTTTGACTCACGCGCAGTTTCCTTACCTGAAGCTCTATTCTACGCATAGTAGACCTCATATAACATGCATATAGCAGCTGTATCTTGTAAAAGAAGAAGAATGAGGATCGAGCGAGAAGGTAAACTCGGTACATAAATGCGTTAATCAATCGATCGTCTTTGGCCCATTGTTTCCTTCAATTCCTATTATGAACGAGCTTTTCATATACTTTTATAATTATCCTTTATTATCAAGCATACATCGTATGAGTTTACGATGGAATATTACCATACTTATACACATAGCAATCGGCAAAGGCTTAATTTTCGTTTTGCTCCCTCACACCTTTCCATGTACGAGAGAGAGAGAGAGTTCGGGACACAGGTCAGAGAGTTCGTAATTAAGATAATACACAGACTAATTCCGGGTCGGCTTAGTGTAAAAAGTCGCATATATATACGTACATAGTATCCCGGCGCGTCCACGGTGGCCTCCCCCGAATATATATGTACTCCAGCGAGCTCCGAAGCTTTAATAGAGGCTGCGCAACTCGTACGTACTTCTGTAAGATTTATCGCTTACGATGCAGTGCCCCTCCGCCACCGTCACCACCCGCACACGGCAACGAGTCGCCCGTACATACATACATACATGTATAGGTGTGTGTATACATATATATGTATAGGAGCGCCGAGAACAAGAATAGAGGTAGGCGCAAGCATCGCTACATGATTTTCACCGGTGTGAGTGTGCAACACGAGTCGAGTACACGCAGCGCAAGGAGAAAGTATCATATATGTACGCCGGGGCAAACAATAAGTAAGGCGCTGGCGACGCGCCGCACGCGTATACTTTTCTTTTTCTAAAAGTGAAATTTTGATCGCTTTACAAGATGCTACTGCTGCTGAGGAGTTCTTTCTCGCCCCCATGCATCGATTAAGTTAACAAGCAGCCGAGAGAGCAAGAGTTTACGACTCGAAATCGAGAGCTATATTTATACGTATAATATGCGATATCAGCTGCAGAGAGTGTAAAATCGTACATACGGTATCGTGCATAGATCATAAACAATTTCCGTAATGCCGTGTGCGGCGTGTCGAAGCGAGATATTGGTAATATTTATAAATATCTCGCGATTTCATCGCGCGAATCGATCGAATGTTACACTATAACCGAGAATAAAAGAGCAGCATACTTCCCCCGTCATATATAGCGAAGGCAATCACTTTGCATGTAACGCATCGTTTTTCTCGCTAGCTGATCGCGCGCACCATAGGTTATCTATAGAAAACTAAGAAAAATTCGTCTGGATGCGATCTGAATCAACGGAGATGGATACATTTGAAAATTGACCAAATTTCAGTCAAAATTGTTGTCGCGAGGACATAGAAAAGAGAAAAGAAATTATTTCATTACAATTTTTGTAAATTTATTTTCTCTGTCACTTTAGCGAGCACCGATGTGGGTAGCGCGCCACGTGCTTCAAGCATTTAATGAATAAACGACTGCGACTGCTTCGACTGCGTTTTTTACTTTCTAATATAACATATGTCTATTGAGATCTGAGATGGAGACGGGCATATGGCGCGAGATGATCCGAGTGTCCCATGTGTTATATCTCAGATCTAAATAGAAGTCAGTATTCGTTGCGACGCCGAAGGGGAAGGATCGAAAGAAGATCGTGTAGAGCAACTGATTGAAAGTGAAAAATATTTTACATTATTATTAAAAGTGACGGTAGTGCATAGGTGCGTGAAATGGTTCGTATCAAAGGAAACAGCTTGAGATTATTGCAGAGATCACGAAGAAAGTGCGATTGGAATGACGAAAACCAACGGATAATATTTCTTCGCCAACTCATGATCGACTCAGCTGATTTACTCTACGGATGGTCCGGCCCACGTGCAAATCTTCTAGACTTGTTTCGACCCGAAGAAATTGATTGGCTTATCTCGAAGGCTATAGAGAACTGGACGACTAGGGAAATAGGACTAAGATATGGACAGAATACACTACGAAAATTCGTCGAATTTATAGTCGGAACCGGTTACAAAGACCAGACCACAGTTGGCCAAGACGGCGGGCCACGTGCGTTGCTTCACACTACACCAGTCCATCTTGCGCACAGACACAATTGTCTCTTCCTTGCAGATCAGTTGTTTAAAATTTACAACAGGTACGATGTAAATTACACCGATGAATCGGGTATCAGCCACTTCCATATCGCCTCGAAGTTGGGATGTTACTCGGTCGTGGAAAAATTTCTCCAGTTCGGTCACGATCCCGATTGCTTCGTGCTTCACTTGGCGCTGGAGAATGGCCAAACGGAGGTCGCCGAGCTGCTGCTAAGAAGCGGCGCCGATCCGAATCTGGCCTTCGAGGTGGATGGATGGACGCCTCTGCACGTCATTTGCGCGAGGGAAGGCGACGATTCTCACACGATGGAGGACTTCTTCGCCATAAACGATGAAATTGGCCGGACGGTTCGGGTCGATGCCCGAGACAAGATGGGATGCACGCCGTTGTTCTTGGCTTACGAGCACGGAAACCAACGAGTGGCCCGAGTTCTGCTGATGAGAGGCGCCGATTCGAACTTGGCCAACGAAGACGGATTGACGCCGCTACACGTCATCTGCGGCAAGACCTACGGCGCCGCGAGAATGTTGATCGAGTTCGAAGAGCTTCGGCCGTTGCAGCTCGACGTCCGAGACAAAAATGGCGACACACCTCTGCACCATGCCATTCACTGCCACAATAAGGACGCGGCCGAATTTTTGCTGAGCAGAGGCGTGGATCCGAATTTAGCCAATCCAGGGGGATGGACACCTCTGCACATGGCTTGTGAGTTCGATTTGGCATCGTCCTTACAGCTGATGGAAGACGACAAGCTGGTCGAATTTCTGCTAAGAAGAGGCGCCGATCCGAACTCGGCCAGCAACAACGGTGTGACTCCCACGCACTTCGCTTGCCGGAGGGGTAAAGGCTCATTGATCGAGCTATTTTTGAAAGTCAACAAGGACATCGGGAACGACGTGCGGTTCGATGCCCGGGACAAGAACGGTCTAACGCCGCTGCAGTGGGCTGTGACGAACCTCGAGCTGCGCGCGATCGATTCACTCTTGAATCACGGGGCCAACTTGTCCAGCTTCGTTTTTCCCACTTTCGACAATTTCGACGAGTGCCTCAAATCGTGGGTCGTCTACGATCACTGGCAATTGGAAGTAGCATCCGGCCTTGTGACCGTCGTCGAACGCCTCGAGGAGAGAGGATACGAGCTGGACCGCGGCGACGCCCTGACGATCATGAGATTGTTCGACAAGTACGATTTGTTAAACAAAGAAAATGACTCTTGGAGCCACAGCGAGGAGTGTTCCATGAAAGAGATAACGATAAAACCGAATCTGTCGCTCTACGACCTGATCCAGTTATCACCCAAACAGGCTGCAAAATTAATCACGCACGCGGACTACATGAATTTCGCGCGCTCCTACGGACTTGGGAGGTTTTCCGTAGAATTGATTGAGAAATGTTTCGCGCCACTGTGCGAGATAATTTCGAGAAAATTTTTCCTGGAATGGGCGCTGGATCCTTTGGTAGAGCTGTTGCACTATCGATTGCCGATTCTCTGCTGCGACAAGATTGCGGATAACCTGATGAACGAAGATTTGATGAATATTTGCTTCGCGGCTGAACGGCTCAGAGCTCCAAAAAATTGAGCTTTAAGCACTTTTAAATGTAACATATTCGTATATTATTCAAATAAAAATATTTTACAAAAAATTTAATTCATTAATTTGCTTGCATTATTATTATTTTTTTTTGTATTTAATTTTTTAGAAATTTATATAAGGCCGATTCTCTGTAAAATCGAATGGCAGAAAAAATTGTTTTTCTCCAAATATGAAAAATTTATTGTATTTGATGTCAGATTTGTCCTAACTAAATTTTAGAAAAATTGGGGCCTTTCATGACACATTTTCAGAAGCCCAAAGTTGGACATTTTAGGGTTTTTTGAAATTCATGAAAAATCACAAATATTCAAATAATTACTGGATCAGTGTAGAATGAATCAAAAGTAAAAGTGCCCAGGTTTTTTTTTATTGTAAATTGTCCAAATTTTCAGAAAAAAATCATTCCAAAGTGATTAGAGCCACCTAAAGACGTATACAGTGGAAAAGACTTAAACAAAACAAAAAACAAGAAATCTAATCGAGTTCGAACCCTGACTTTTATTTTCAAAACTATGTAAAAAGCTTCCTAAAGATGTCAACTAATGCCTGATAAAGTTTGGTAATGGGTCTTGCAGTGTAAGGCAATGTAGACAACAATGTGTGTCGAAAAACGTGCAAAAAAGGTCTAAAAATGGGTGTTTTTGATGATTTCAGGCACTTTGGGCCTATTTTTAATGCCGGGGGCTACTCATTGATGCCGTCGAAATGGAAAGTGAAAAGTACAGTGATCGAGGAGCGCGTGTCGCGCTCCACCTGGCAAGTATGACAGGAACTAAGTGACGACGCGCCGCTACTCATATACAGCCCATTACTTTCTGCCAACTTTCTATTCGCTCTAATTTGAATTCGATAACAGATATCGAGAACCTGATAAGCCCATTAGATTCCTTGGAAAAAATCCTATCTATATGAGGTATTCGGATTTTCGAAAAGTTCACAACTTTTTACTAATATACACTGCCGTTCAATCACTTTTGCCATACCTAAGTAAAAAATGAGTAAACTTCAAAACGTCATAACTCAGTCAAAGTCAATAAAAGTCGTATCAAGATTTTGAACCAACCATTTGAAAGGTATTTTTAAGCCCTTTTTGACCATATAAATTAGTATTAGGATTACATTGTATATGAGTACACAGAGTGGTTAGAATTAGAATATATATTTATTATATAAGGAAGGTTAGCTTGAACAGTGTACACGTCTACATGCGTGCGTCTCAGGCAAGCGCAGAGAACCAAGTGGGTTCGGAGCAGCGCGCAAGGGAGGGGATGCTCATTTTAGAGCTGGGTCTGGCGACGCTGACGCTCCGACGCGTTCCCCATACGGCACACACACACACATAGCGCGCTTGTATATATAACATTCACAATAGATTATTTATTTATTCACTTATTGTCGTTAACAATTGACAAGTCGAAAAAAAAGTTTTTCTGGTCTTTGCTATTTCTGCTGTCAGTTTAGTAAGAAGACTCGTAGAAACATTCTGAGCCCATCAATTTGTAGGTTTTTTCAAGATCTTGAAATCCTTTTTTTAAAAATCTCGGCTACCACTCGATCCACATCACTCACCAACTAAACAATTTGAAACTTGTACATGCCAACTCGGCCCCGGTCCTTTTCAGGACCACCTCACGTAGGATTTCGAAAGACCTCGAACTTTTGCTAAAGATCGATGCTAACCGACTTGTCAGTTGCAGAGTGCGAACTCTGCAATTCTTTTCGGTTTCCAGTCTTTTCAAGGCTACCGTTCGAAAGCTAACGAACTTTTGTAAAAGTTCAATTCAAACCGTCTTAGCTGTGGCCGAGTGTAAACTCTCAAACTCCTTTCGATTTTTAGCTTTCTCAGGGCTACTGTTCGAAAGCAAACGAACCTTATCAAAATTCGACGTTCCCGCATAACAAAATAGTCGGTTCAAAATCTTGATACGACTTTTATTGACTGAGTTATGACATTTTGAAGTTTACTCATTTTTTACTTTGGTATGGCAAAAGTTATTGAATAATTTAATAATAATATGTAATAATTTGCATAATTTGATCAAATTCGTTTCTCCATCCTGGAAGACATCGTTTTTGATAGATTTTGGCCTTTTCTTTCGATTGGTGCAGTTTATTTTGAAATCGGAGGATACATTTTTTGGATAAATCGACTTAAACATTTAAGTCGAGTTTTAACCTCAAAATCAATTTTTAAGAATTTTTTTTAAGTTACACCACTAGAAAGAGGAGAAAAAAATCTATCGATCCATGAGTTTTGATTTTTTTTCTGACTCTTAGTAAACGTTTCCGTGTGAGCTAAGCATACGACACTTTCGGCCAAAAATGCCGCAATCACGCAGGGTAGCCGACTTATGCTGGACGCGCTCATATACGATAAGGTATGTTTATTTATTTTTTTTTTTTTTTAGTTGATTACGGCCCTTTCTGCTACTAGGCTAATTGGCCAACCTCACCGTTCTACCTAACGGTGGGTCTTGCGTGTATATGTAAGTGTGTGTGTTAGTGTATTAGCGTGTACCTATAGTCGATATGGTTGCGCCTCCCATACCACTGAGGTTACGCTTTGATAATGGTGTGACCCCCAACACCAGAGACTGCAGTTGAAGTGCACCGGCTTTTTTCCAAGGAAAATTTCCACGGATTACACCCAACGGTGCAAACCCCGCAGAAAAAATCCTCGGGAAAAAACCAGCCCACCGCCGGGATTTGAACCCCTGACTTCTCGGTTGAGAAGCAAGAGCTCAAGCCCCACAGCCACCGCGGTCTCAAGGTATGTTTATTCGCTTGCAAGTATGCCACACGCCATCTAGTGGTGTCTTATGGACTTATTTTAAAACTTTATAAGTCATAAAATATCTGAATTATCTATTAGTATCTTTTAATCGAGTGTTTAACTGTTCGAAAAATAACACAACGGTACATCTAGCGGTCAGTCATAATTGCTACTTCCTCGAAGACCGTTTTTTTCATATTTACAACAGGTGCGAGGTGAATTACACCGACGAATCGGGTATCAGCCACTTCCACATCGCCTCGAAATTGAGATGTTGATCGGCCGTGGAAAAATTTCTCAAGTTCCGTCACGATCCCAATTCCTTCGCGATGCAATTGGCGCTGGAGAGCGGCCACACGGAGGTCGCCAAGCTGCTGCTGAGAAGCGGCACCAATTCGAATCTGGCCACCGAGGTATATACGAAGCTCGAGGAGTATTTTCGGTGTATATGAACGTGGCGTGGCGCTTGCATTATTATAATTATTACAAGCATAAAGTATAAAAAACTACGCCTGCGGCCTAATTACACGTGCGCTTGCACGCAATAACGCCTTTCGCGCGGGGGAGCAGCAAAAATACAACGTTTTTCTATGCTCACACGTGTTATGTATCGTACCCTGCACGCGTGCTGCGAGACATCTTGTACAGCTCACTCTATACAGAAACTAAAAAAGAGATATACGTCTTATCAACTATATATAGCTCACAAGACGTGGCTCACGTGCATTTTAAACGCTCTCGTTTTCGCTTCTTTTGTCAGCTCAATTAATTCACATGCAAATTGAGAAAAACTCTCCTCGCGCGCCAAGCTGTGCGGCCTTTTCCAAGCAAGCGCAGTTTCCTTACTTAAAGCTCTATTCTGCGCATAGTAGACCTTATATAACATGCATATAGCAGCTGTATCTTGTAAAAGAAGAAGAATGAGGATCGAGCGAGATCGTGAACTCTGTACATAAGTGCGTTAATCAATCGATCGACTTTGGCTCATTTTTTCCTTTAATTCCTATTATGAACGAGCTTTTTATATACTTTTATAATTATCCTTTATTATCAAGCATACATCGTATGACTTTACGATGGAATATTACCATACTTATGCACATAGCAATCGGCAAAGGCCTAATTTTCGTTTTGCTCTCTCACACCTTCCTATGTACGAGAGAGAGAGTTCGGGACACAGGTCAGAGAGTTTGTAAGTAAGTTGACTCTTAACTTAAACATTTTTTCATACAAGGTCTTGAAATTTTGGGACAACGTTAATTGGTGATCTAATTATCTCCCTGCAAAATTTTAGATCCTGTTGTCATGATGATTTTTGAGGAAAAGGCCGTCGAAAATTGATCTTTCAACACAGCGTATATAGGCGCACAATTACTTGTGAACCCTTCTTATTGAATATCTCGCAATTTCATCGCGTGAATCGATCGATTGTTATACTATAGCCGAGAATGAAGAAGCAGCATACTTCCTCCGTCATATTATATAGCGAAGGCAATCACTTTGCATGTAACGCATCGTTTTTCTCGCGAGCTGATCGCATGCGCCATCGTTTGTCTATAGAAAACTAAGAAAAATTCGTCCGGATGAGATCTGAATCGACGGAGATGGATGCATTTGAAAATTGACCAAATTTCAGTCAAAATTGTTGTAAATTTTGTAAATTTATTTTTAAAATTTTGAATCGCGCGCTTGAGGTGACACTATTGTGAGCACTGATGCTCATGTGCACACCACTTGCTCCAAGCATTTGGTGAATAATTTCGACAGCGTGTTTTTACTTTCTATTATAACCTAAGTCTATTGGGATCTCAGATGAAGGCGGGCCTAGCACGAGATGATCCGAGTGTCCCATATGTTTATGGAAAAATACCTCTTATAGTGCAACTAACGCATTTTGATTAATAACAAAAAATGTGCTCGATAATATAACATTCGAAACTGAACATTTTATTCCATATACCTTAATCTTTGAAAATGCAGCCTACTTTCTATGAGAAATGTATTTATTTTTCCATAAACAAGCATTCTAACAATGTTGTCATTGCGCTGGAATCGGCTCGTTTTTCGCCTTAATGGCTCATAGGCTTTACAGGCTTTAACCTCAAAAAGTAAAAGTCACGAGGATGCGCCGCAATAGGATAAAACCAATGCTCTCTTATGTTGCAAATTACTCAATTACCAATTGATGAATCGTCGAAAATGAAGCATCATGTTAAAGTTGAGCACAAATACTTCATCAATAGGTTTTTTTCTATATTCTCAAGTTTAAAACTCGTAATTATTAGAAGAAAACGCTGCATTTTTTATATTGTTTGTCATTTATTGTTGATGATATTTTTCAATAATTTTTTTGCAAAAATTAAATGATTGACAAGTATAGAATATTCCTACATAAATTTTAGTTGGGTAAAATATATATCAAACTATCCAAAATGAACGTGCGCCGCATTAGGTGCTGCGCCGTAATAGGCGCTTCTCCCCTACTATACCTACATTTCTCGATCTCAGATCCCAATTGAAGTCAGTACTGGTTACGACGCCTAAGCGCAAGCATCGAAAAAAGATCGTGCGCACTCCGATCGCGTAGAGCAAGCGATTAAAAGTGAAAAATATTTTACATTATCATTACAAGTGACCGTGCATAGGTGCGTGACATGTCTCATATCAATAAGATCAAATTGAGAACGTTGAGGAGATTACGAAGGAAGTGCGATTGGAATAACGAATACCAACGACTCGTGCTTCTTCGCGAACTCATCAATTTATTCAGTGAATGGTCCGACCGACGTCCGAATCTTCTAGACTTCTTTCGTCCCGACGAAATCGATTGGCTTATCTCGCACGCTATATTAGATAACTGGACGAAGCCATGCTATGGAAAGTATAAACTACTAAAATTCGTCGAATTTATAGTCGGAACCGGTTACGAAGACCAGCCCATGGTAAACGAAGACGGTGAGCCACGTGTGTTGCTTCGCACTACACCGGTGCATCTTGCGCACAGACACAATTGTCTCTTCCTCGAAGATCAATTGTTTAAAATTTATAACAGGTGCGAGGTAAATTACACCGATGAATCGGGTATCAGCCACTTCTACATCGCCTCGAAGTTGGGATGTTACTCGGTCGTGGAAAAATTTCTCGACTTCGGTCACGATCCCGAATGCTGTACACTGCACTTGGCGCTGGAGAACGGCCATGTGGAGGTCGCCGAGCTGCTGCTGAGATGCGGCGCCGATCCAAATCTGGCCATCGAGGCGGATGGATGGACGCCTCTGCACGTCATTTGCTCGAAGGAGGGCGACGAGTCTCACACGATGGAGAACTTCTTCGCCGTCAACGACGAAATTGGCCGGACGGTTCGGGTCGATGCCCGAGACAAGATGGGATGCACGCCGTTGCTCTTGGCTTACGAGCGCGGGAACCAAGAAGTAGCCCGAGTTCTGGTGAGGAGAGGCGCCGATCCGCACTTGGCCAACGACGATGGAGTGACACCGCTGCACGTCATCTGCGGCAAGACCCACGGCGCCGCGAGGACGTTGATCGAGATCGGCGATTATCACCATTTGCAGCTCGACGCCCGGGACAAATGGGGCAACACAACCCTGCACCATGCCATTCGCTACCGCAACACGGATACGAATACGGCCGAATTGTGGCTGAGTAGAGGCCCGGATCCGTATGAAGACTCTGCTGTGGCATCGATATCTCCTAGTGATTTCGAATTGGCAACGTTGCTCCATTTGACGGCGCAAGATGAGACGCTGGTCGAATTTCTGCTGATGAGAGGCGCCGATCCAAACTCGGCCAACGACGACGGAGAGACTCCTGCGCACTTGGCTTGCCAGAGAAGCAAATGCGAGCTGCTGGAGCTATTTTTGAAAGTCAACAAGGACATCGGGAACGACGTGTGGTTCGATGCCCGGGACAAGAACGGCCTAACGCCGCTGCAGTGGGCCGTGACGAACCTCGAGCTGCGCGCGATCGATTCACTCTTGAATCACGGGGCCAACCTGTCAGGCTTCGTTTTTCCCACTTTCGACAATTTCGACGAGTGCCTCAAAAAGGTCCGCCATTATCACTGGAAATTGGAAATAGCATGCGGCCTTGTGGGCGTCGTCGAACGACTCAAGGAGAGAGGATACAAACTGGACCGTGACGACTCCCTGACTATCATGAGATTATTCAACAAGTACGGTTTGTTATATTATGAACATGACTCGTGGTGCTATGAAGGGGAGTATTTCACCAAAAAACTGATGATAAAACCGAATCTGTCGCTCTACGACCTAACCCAATTACCACTGAAACAAGCTGGAAAATTAATCAATCACGCGGACTGCATGGATTTCGCGCGCTCCAACAAATTGGAGAAGTTCCCCATAAAATTTAGAAAAAAGTGTTGCGAACCACTGCGCGAGATAATTTCGAGAAAATTTTTCCTGGACTGGGCGCTGGATCCTTTGGTTGAGCTGTTGCATTATCGATTGCCGATTCTCTGCTGCGGCAAGATTGCGGATAACCTGATGAACGAAGATTTGATGAATATTTGCTTCGCGGCTGAACTGCTCAGAGCTCGAAGAAATTGAGCTTTAAGCACTTTCAAATGTAACATATTCGTATATTATTCAAATAAAAATATTTTACAGAAAATTTAATTTATTAATTTGCTTGAATTGTTATTATCATTTTTTTTGTACTCAATTTTCACATCTTGCAGCTATTTCATAACGATGATAAAACGAAAGCTAAAATTTATAACTAATGATAAAACAAAGGTACAACGGGGGAAAAATAAAACTTCCGGGTGTATCATAATATACTATTATAGCGCCAGAGCTCTAGAACCGGTGGCAAAGTTGCGAGTTTTAGGTTCATTCCTCGTGCAGTGTACCGCGCACGCATGTATCACTTAACCCGAGCTAAACCGTATATCGTATCGTAATCGAGAGCTTCGAAGTACCACACATCGTATACGCGTATACGTGAACCGCCATACAGATAACAAAATAATTGTGTACGTGTGTGCGCTCGTGCGTGTGTATCGAATTTAATCCTCTCTCTCTCTCTCTCTCTCTCTCTCTCTCTCTCTCTCTCCATCTAACTCATCGTAACGATCCGATGACGACGACGACTAAGAAGACGGGTCGCGCGACGTTCTCTATACCATATATACGACGTAGTGGTAGATATAGAGGACGACGAAGACGAAGACGATGATGATGATGATTATGGTGGTATATATCCTTTAGATTAATGCTTCCTTCCTTCTAAGCTACTACACACAGCAGCAAGACTGTGTGTATAGCGTGGTCTCGGTGCGGCGCGCACGTATACATCTATCTATCTCTATACCCCCGCTTTGCGCTGCTGCTGCTGGGCGGATAACGAGGCAATCCTATATAGCTTTGTAAGCGACTCTGGGCGCACACACACACTGGCGCGGAGGAGGACTAGAGTATTCGTCAAACGTCCGGCACGTATAGAGCTCGTGCTTGGACTTGCCAACTTACCGACTTGCTATACTGCTGCCGCTGCTGCTGCGAGCCAAATTAAGTCGAGAGAGAGAGAGAGAGAGAGAGAGAGAGAGAGAAGGGAACGAGCAAAAAAGGATAAAAAAATATAACTAAGGGGAAAAAAACGAAAGGGCGTGTGTGTGCGTCTTTTTTTTTCTCCTGCACCTTAACGCTGTGTAGTATATACGGGGTAAGAAAAAGGCCGTCAACGAGGCAGCCTTATCGGAATGCAGCGCGCGTCGATAAATCTCGAAGAAGAGAGCACTGCCGGAGCTGTGTGTGTGCGGGAGCTGTTGGTGACATTTTAACGAAGACACGCGCGTATACACGTCTGTGTCGTCTCTCTCTCTCTCTCTCTCTCTCTCTCTCTCTCTCTAGGTAAATGCACTTTGGCCTCGATGATGTCAACCGTGCGTGCACATCGTCGTCGAGCTTTCTTTCTCTCTCTCTTCTTCGCGACTTTACTTCTCTCTCTCTCTCCTCTCTTTTATTTTAGCCACGTTTCATTGCTCGAGAGAAAAAAAATCAATCGACGACGACAATTTTACGATGTGCTTATATACATACGTATACGTGTACACAGGAGTGCGTTTTAATCGCGGATGCGCGAAATAATAGACAGATGCACGCGTCAACGATCTCCGCGCATCCACCAGAGAGATCTGAATAATAATATCCACCGCGCGCAAGCTCGACTTTTTTTCTATACGTGTACGATCGTGCAGTTTTCCGTGCACCGACCGTCGTACCCCCTCTCGAGCTTCCGTTCGTTCTATTGCCATCCTTACGATTTTATGAAATAGTTCGAGCTCGAAAAATCCGATAAATTTTGCACAGCGTGCACGGAGCTCTCTCTCTCTCTCTCTCGTTCTCGCGTGCTTGCGCGCGACCATGTATGTATATGTGTGTGTCTGTGTGCGGATATAACATCGACACACGTACGAGCGCATAATATACGTGTGTGTTTGTACGGGGCGCGAAGCAGCTTTTTCCACGCGAAGGAATACGCTTGTAAAGCAGAAAATGTGTATAACCAGCAGCCTGTCAATTATTCTCGTTACACATCACGTATCATATGTGTGATATGTCTGTGCAAGCTTCAACCTGCTGGAGGGATGGAGAGAAACAGAGAGAGAGAGAGAGAGAGAGAGAGAGAGAGAACGAGGGTAGGGAGAGGGAGTAGGTGGCAAAAAAATATAAAAAAACTTTTCCTTCATTCTCCCAAGAGCCCATTCAGCAGCAGCAGCAGCAGTAGCCTGGCAAGAAGGCTATATATCTATGCGCACACACGCTCGCACGAGTGAGAGAGAGTAACTACTGCTGCCTGTGCCTGTCGTTCTCAATTCTTGTGTCGTAAATCCTGCTGACCTAAGCCTTCCCTCTATCTCGAAAATCGTCGGGGCGTTTCGCGCGTATAGGTGCCCCGCGCAGTATATATACTCCCATGCGCGCACACACGTGTGTTTTTGTGCTGATATCGAGTTTAAAGGGACTGCACGCACACCAAAATCGATCCTGGACAACGTTAAGCGCAAAATTCAAATCCGAATTAATGAATCAAAGTTTGTAAACATGAAAAAATGGACGACTTTGACGTACGGCTGTCAACTCGACATTTCGGATTAAAAACGCGAGCGAGAGACCTTGAAAATACGCTCGATCCTATATACCCCAGCGATAATCCAGAAATTCATCGCTTTTTACCCTCTTTTGTTTGTAGTAAGCCCGCTTTTCATCCGACGCGACTCCGCTGCACACGGCAAACATCATCGCGAAAAAATCACACGAGCCGCGTTTTATCGCGGGAATATAACCCGGATACGCGTCATCGCGATAAAAAAAAAAAAAAAAAAAAAAAAAAAAAAAAAAAAATAGTCCGAGTTTGGCTCGTCGTTCCACCTCGCGCCAAATATATACGCGCCTATAAACTATTAACTCGTCGGCAGCTTTGGCAAGTGTGTGCACATTCGCGCGCGTACATATATCTACGCTCATACAGAGAGTAAGTGGAGGAGGCCCATGTGTGCGTGTGTATGTGCGCGCATCTCCATCTATAATTTCCAAGCTCGTTAATCATTCAATCGATTTCACATATAACTTGGCTCTCTCTTTGGCGGCAGCAGCAGCGGACGAAGCTATATAACGGCGGGGGTAGCGGCAGCAGCTGCACCTGCAAAAGCTCATAACCATATCTGGTGGCGTTGCGAGCCGCCAGAGCGCTTATGTAATCTTTCAATCGGAAAAATGACCGTGCAATTATTCTTTCATCCGTTGTTCCCCGTTGTGTTGCAGCGCGACGAGAGCCGGCCTACACATACACACACACACGTCTATTTTTTTCTCTCTCTCTCTCCTTTATCGGAAAGCGAACAATAAGTGTACAAAAAAAAAGGGATGAATGGAAAAAATATTAATTCTCCTTAATGTTGGCAGCAGCGTGTATAGTAGTGCTATGCGCGCGTACGAAAATCGTTTCGAATGACATTGGCATGACAGGGCACGCGCCGTCGCCTGGCGCTCTTCAAATGGAAATCCTACTACGGTTCAATACAAACTCGCCACTTGCGCTCGCTGCAGCGTGTGTGCCGTATGCAGTTGTGAAGTTGAAAAAATGGGGGGTAAAAAAAATCTCTCTCGCTGTCTGCTTCAATCGTATTCTCGTCAACTCGCGTTCGCTCGCTGCGCTGCGAAATACATCGAAAAGACTCTTTTTTATATAATATAAAACGCACAACGGCGCGTTAGAGCGAGATAGAGGGAAAGAGGAGGAGGAGGAAAATATATAAGCCATTACACAGCCCCCTGAACGAGCGGCAAGAACGCGCGCATATACACAAAAAATAACATTACTTCGGGGGTGCGCCGCGCGCGAAAACTTTTCTCGTTCTCTCTCTCTGTTCTGCGACGTTTCCAAGGACGACGACAACGGCGGCGTCGAATGGAATAAATCATAACACTTTATATCTATATAAGCTTTTGTATTACACATACATCTATATAGGAGAGTCTCGATGCTCGGCACCGAGTGTGTAGAGTATTTTATTGATTTTTCTCTTGACTTTTTTTGTTACAGTGGGCTGTGGCTATAACGCGACGAGCTAGAGAATCAGCGCAGTGGCAGCAGCAGGGGCTACCTACCACCACGACTACGTAGCGCTAGTCTACTCTCGCCGCTCTCCTCTCTATATACGAGAATCGTCCATTAACGCCTCTCCGACTCTCTCTCTCGGCTCGCGCACTACTAGCTCTCCCATATATATGTACCAAGTCAGAGAGTGAGAATGAGAGAGAGAAGGAGAGAGGAGAAGGAGGAATTTTAACGGCGCGGAGAGCTGTCGGCACCTCCTGTGGCGCTTCGAGTTAAAGGTAAATGGCGGATTAAATATTTCAACGCGCGCGCGCGCGCACACAATGTATAAGGAAAAGTCGCTTCTATACGCGTGCATACATAATATAAGCGAGCTTTGTGTGCGTGAATGATACGTATAATAATAAGCTTCGATGCGATATAGGCGATGCGCGTCGAGCTTCAACAATTATTACGTTATACACCGCCTGCGGCTGTGCATGGACGGCCGCGTGTAGTTGCGTGTGTGTGTTCAGTACAGCACAATTCGACTTTTATTGTTTTGCGCATTTGTAATGTTCGCAACGCACAAAGGCGCGCAGGATCGATTAACGTCGTTCAACGCGATTGCATAAAGAAACGCGCACAAGCGCACATGGATGCAGCGCGGCACTGTGCAATGTGGCATTTATAGAGAAAGTTTCTCGCTCGCGACGCAGCCGATGAATCACCGATGAGAGAGTCACGCGACAATATTTAGCTATTTATGCCTCCTCGACGCTCCTCGTCACGGATCCTGCATACGGTATTTTTAAACATATTATTATTATTATTAGAGATAGCTGCGCCGAGATGACGTATTGCCCGTCGTCCCCCCTTATATATATTACACGCTAATAAATATTTCAGGCGCGATTTCACCTGCATGTGCAGGCTATGGCTAATCGAGTCGAATAATCCAAGAGGATAGAGAAAGAGAGAGAGTCAAAATATACACGTTGATGCGTGTGGCGTGTTTTAATGCAGGAAGCTTTCCTCGTAGGGCAGTACTAGGCGCGAAAGCTGCCGCGCGCGAGAAGAGCTTGCGGAAGCCCACCGATTTCGGATAATCGTAACGCGCACTGTAAACCGCAGCGAGTGCATACCTCTGTTGGGAGGATTAATTGCCATTCCCCCGGTACAGCACTTTCACTATACGCGCGCGACTACGGTAAAATAAAGATCCTCGCGAACTAACGTATGGTATATGAGCTTGCATCGTTGACACATACACACGTTTGTGACAGTCGATACTCACTACCCCGACACGCAGGCCTGACGCACACAAGTCGATGTACGATAGCATCGATAGTATACATATCAGCAGCTCGCGAGCTGGCGGACGTGCCGTCGTTCATATTCTATATACACAACTGGAGAAGAAGCAACTGTGTGCTCCATATAACGACGACGGCGGCGAGTGCTAACGTAATAAATGTAAGCGCACTCCATTTTCCTTTCGCACACGGCTCGAAAGCAGAGCAGAGCAGAGCAGAGCATCGCACGTTTGCAGAGAGGCGCGTACTATATCTGCTGTGTGTATGTGTGATGTGTATAGGTATTATTGCTGCCTCGGGAAAGGTGACTCGATGTATATACATAGTATAGGCGTATGTGTAGTATATAGTCGCTCTTGTGTAGCATCAAGATTGCATTATAGAGTTAAGTGCATTGGCTCGGGCTCTCCTATACGTATATATAGAATACTGTACTCGGGGCAGCAGCAGCACTACACACAAGCCGGAGAAAGTTCGCCTCGTGAGCAGTGCGCAGACGGTCTCTCTCTTCTCTCTCTCTCTCTCTCTATGTAGAACCCATACATATGTGTGCATGTGCACGAGTGTGTAGATAGTAGTAGTGGTGGTGGTGGTGGTGGTACAGTGGATGCTGTCGCTCCGGCACGCTCAATTAATAAGCGGTCATTAGCCTTGGGTCGTGCCAAAGCTTCACCTGTCGCGCGCGTACCCGCGCCGCACACTCGTCACTCTCGAGCGAGCTGCAGATACGATTTCCAGGCGACGGCTCCGTACCACTATACCGTAGCTTTAATTGGATGGGCTTTGTATGACTTATAGATATATGTACGTGTGTGTGTGTGTGTGTGTGTGTGCGTCTGTGCGCCAATTGGAATTTGCCATGTGAATTAGTCGAGGAGCTAGAAGACAGTGTATATAGGTATGCAGCGTTGGAGTGAGAGAGAGAAATAGCGACCGCTGACCCGAGAACAGAGCAGCAGCATCACTTTCTCGAGAGGTGCTGCTGCTGCACGCGCAGACTCATCTCCACACTCACTCTCTCTGGTCGAGGCTTTTTCTCGCTCAGCTCTCGACTCGTTCGTTTTCGCACACACACACACAGAGCTGATATAGTCCGACTTTTTTCTCTCTGACGTACGTAACGCAGGAAAAACTTTTGCGCCGCGCGGCAAAACGAATACGAAACTTATCTACTACCCCCGTTCGAGAGAGTGAGCGTTTATCGGGTGCGGCGGCAGTCCACTGTGTTCGTCCCAGACGTATTTATCCCTCTCTTTAACGATATATACGTAGTAAAAGGTTGAAAAAATATACGAGAGCTCGTACGTGTCCATCACTTGCGAGTACGAACGCCGCTTCGAAGTGTGCAAGCTCTCGATATCCGACGACCTTCGAGCCTCATCATCACCATCGTCCCTCTGCGCTGCAGTAGTAGAAGTCATTAGCGAGAATAATGGAATCCCGTGAAATGTAATGCGATCATTGGCCCTCTCTCACTAGTAGGCCTCCGGTGGAATTTGGGTGTGCTCCATCTCGTGCCCGTACTGACACGGTCTAGCCCTTTCTCGACAGTGGAATTTCATCGCTTGACGAGTATCTCGTGTGCGCCACGTTGTACTACTGTATAATATACCCGATGGTCCAAGAAGAGCTGACAATAAAGCAACAGCAGCTGCTGTTACTGCTGCTGCAGCGCCACGTCGTCGTCTCATTACAAGATTATGAACTTTTCGACAAAGGGCTGCTGTTCGTCGTCCTCGTGCTGCTCTCAATTTTCAAACTAGAAAATAACTTGGTCTTACAGAGCTTTTGTGTATAAGTGTATGCGTGTGTAACGAAGGAGCTGTAGTATAGTAGAATATATAGTACTCGTTGACTTGCAAAGCTCGATCCTTGCACCCGATATTCTCCAAGAGCTTTTATTCCTTTTCTCGAAGGCAATTGAATGTCGTCCTCGTCGTCGTCGTCGTCGTCGTTGCGCAGCCTGTGCGTAAAGCAGCAGCACCAGCTGAGGCTCAATAGCCAATGCATACAGCTGCTCGAGCTATATAATATATATAGCCGGAGGAGAATATATAATCAGCAAAATAAATTGTCATTGGGTTCAGGTTCGAATTCTATCGATAGCAGCAGCGAGCGAGCGAGGACTAGAAGGAGTAGGGGGACAGCAGCAGGTATTGAGTGCGAGAGAAAGAAGGCGCAGTATATATATAGAGAGAGAGAGGGGTAATTTACGACTGCGCTTAATTACGCGCCATTCGACCTAATGGAGTCTCTGGACGACGAGTTTAATTCAAAGTGAGAGGGTAGAGGTTAAATGAAACGAGAAGCAAAGTCATAGTTGTAGTAGTAGTAACTGTGTGTGTATGTGACACTGCCACTGCCGCATAGCCTCTAATGTAGAGGTTATTTCAAAGAGGTTTATATACACTCATTTGACTCTGTGTGTGTGTATATAAGTATATACCGGTGCGAGGCTGAGTGCAGGCGCAGTATATCCGGTTTGTGTGTAGCTAGCTCTGCTGCTGCGGGATCGCTGAGCGCGCTAGCTTTTGGATTAGATTGAGCCTTTGCCAAAGAGAGAGAGAGAGAGAGAGGTAGCACACACATCCATACACAACCATCCCTTTGCCGGAGCGCGAACGTGTATAATACGTGCGGGTTTTCAACGCGCGCGCGTGCCTATATGCACCGGCATGACTCTCCTGCTGCTGCAGCCAATGACGGCCCCCAAAGCGAGAGAGAGAGAGAGAGCTCGATTTGGGGGGGATTGCAGCTCGATGTACACCTTTGTGGTCGTCGTCATCGGTGGCGGTCCGTACCCTATAACACACACACACACATGCATGTACGTGTTGGTGCGATTCGATCGCGAACGCCAGTACCACCACCGAATCATGAAGATTCCATGCGTGCAGCTACGCAGTGTGTACATAGCCCATATCTGTCGTGCCTTTTGATCTCTCGCTATCTACTGCTGCCGCTGCTGTTACCGATGCGGATGAAAATCTTCCATTTACGTCGCATCTCCGGTTCGATTAAAACGAACGAGCTTTCTGGACTTTTCCTCCTTTCCGTCCGTTTTTTTTCTCTCTTCGCGTTCAATTTAAAGTCATACACACACACAAATTACTCGGCTCGATTCTTTAATCTCTCTATCTGGCTTTCCTCGTCGCTTTCTTTTGTCGAGCTCACCGGGGCAATCAGTTCACCCAAGAAAAGCTCATTTATTCCTATAGCCTCCAACATCGCAAAGAAAGAAATTTATCCGTGCAACAAAGAGCGCCTACGCCGAGTTTTGCGCTTTGCGATTTTTTTCCATCTCTCTCGCTCTCATTTTCTCTCTCTCTCTCTCTCTCTCTCTCTTTCCTTCTCTCTTCAAGAGCGAGAAGAAAAGCTGAAACGAATCTATAATAGTGAATCCGTCAAGTGGCTGAGAGCGAGAGAGGCCGCTCCCTCTCGTTTCTCTATACCTCCACTCCCTGCTGCCTTGCGCGCTTGTGCTTCCTTTTACGAGTGCACAAAGTTGAAATAGTTTCTCAGAAGTTTATATATACGCCCTCGTCGTCGTCGTTGCCGTAGTTGCACACACATAGTCTTTCTCTCTCGTATGTAAATGCTTTATTTACCTGCAATCTGGTAGATACAACAATGTTTGGATAGTGCCGCGCGCGGCGCACACTAGATTCCGTGACTCTTACCTGCGACGCGAGGCGCACATAGCTCGCTCACTACTACCACTACTCCTGTCGTGGGCGCCAAAGACTGTATATACGTGTGTGTGAGTACGTGAAGCTAGTGTGTACACCGTATGTACTGGATGCAATTTTCCCCTAGAGCTTTTTCCTCTCTCTACCTCTCGTGCCCCCATTTATACGACTGCTACATATACAGCTAAAATGTTTCTCTTGTTCTCTTTCTTTTATATTTTCTTTTAATATTCTTCCGGACCGACACTTGCCGCGCGCCCGCCACGCTTCGTGCGTATATATACGAGCGAGCGTGCAATAATCTCGCGAGATTATTTCTTCGCTGCGGTGCATGAGATCGTGGAGTCGACGGAGAACGGCTGTCAAATTGATTTTTGTTTTGCTTTTTTACGATTTATAGGGTAGTCGGACCAATCAATGACCAGGTATCAGTGAATGAACATTTTGGAAAATTTCATACGAAAAACGATTTAAAATATATTTATATGGTCGTTATTCAATTCTTCAGCGAACGAAGTGTCTTGCTTTTTTGGCCAATTATCACATGACAAGAAAAAAGAATAATTATTGCACGTCCAAAAGTGGTCAATCACTGGTCCAAGTACCCTATAATAAGTTATCAGTGGTAGAAATGATAAATTTTAATAATAATTTAATAAACAAAAAGTAATCGATTATAACTTTTTTAAATACATGACCATCAATTGGTTGATTTTTGGCTACTATTCAGTGAAATTTTGTTACAAATATAAGGAGCATTGTAAATAACGTGTAATACCATTTTAAGGTTCTACCGCTAGATGGCGAGCAGCCCTATATCTAAATCTGTAAGTGGCAAGGTTAAAATAATTGTATAAAGTCATCTATTTTTTTGAGATTTAGACATTGTCTTAATCCATTTTTTAATTATCATCAACTGATAACGACAAACAATTTTAAGATAAAGACTATCTCGTTATGAAAGAGACAATATTTACCAAATCGCAATTCTCTTTATTGCACGAATTCAGAAGGATTTTAATACCACAAAGGCAATACCGCAATAGCAAATACCACATACAAAGTCCAAACACGCGAAAAATAAATACGACTAGATAAATAAATATTGTCGCTCTTATTAATAAGCTATTATTTAGAACGAACAATCAAAATCTTTCTTCACTTCGATTCATAATAATAATACGTAAAAAAATACATAATTTTTTCTCTCCTTTTTTTTCGGTCCGACACTCGGCACACGCATTTTCTCGTAAATTGATCGTATGCCATACATCGAACTATGTGTGTGTGTGTGTGTGTGTGTGTGTGTGTGTGTGTGTGTGTGTGTGTGTGTGTGTGTGTGTGTGTGTGTGNGTTTTTTCGTGTGTGTGTGTAATCAACGAACGATCGGAAAAATCGACGTGCATATAAGTTTGTGCGCAGCAGTCGGTACACGACGATATCGCATCCCTTTCCCTCGTATGTATAAAAGCTTATAGCTCGAGCAAGTCTGCGTGCGAGCGAGCGAGCGAGTATACATACACGACGCGTCGAGCGTATATGTACAGAGAAAAAAATGAGAAAACGAGATTAATGCCCTCAATTCGGATGGCTGCTGTACGTAGCAGTAGAAGAGAGACCCCTGGCGCTCGAGTTTTCATCTTCTTGGCCTGCTGCTGCTGCTGCTCCTCGTGCAAAAGGAGGAGGAGGATGAGAAGGATGTCGGGGCGCTAGACTATATAGGAAATGTAGGAGAAGAAGAAGAAGCCTTTTCGCGTTTTAGTTTCTCCTCGTAAATAACAGGACGCAGCGGCGGCGGCCACCAACCCTCCTCCTTCGCCTCTTCCTTCGCGCTCAGTTGCAGTGGCAGTCCGGATACGTTTCAATTTTTCACGCTGCTACCTTCTCATCAATCTCCACTCTAGCATGATACATTGCTTTACTAGCCCCCCACGCCAACGCTGCTGCTGCTGCTGCTGCTGCCGCTGCAAGCTCCAACCTCCTTCTTTCTCTCTCACTTTTACACACGCGCGCTCACTCGCCCACCACAACAGTCCCCTTTCGAGCTTTTTCCTCATTTTTTTTTTCTGTTTTTTTTTTTTTTTTTACTTCTTTTCTCGTTTTTGCGAGCGTCACACTGTGCTTGTGCTGCTGCTGCTACTGCCACTGCTGCCACTGATGCGGTGGTGGTTGCTGCTGCTGTGGTGCGGTGGTCGTTGCGGTTCACGCGAAAATACATACGAGCTTTTTCGTACACTATTATAGCCAGGCTGAGAGACCTCTGAAGCTGAAGCTTGATACATGGAAATTAAAATAGAGGCACGCGAGCTTTCTCTCTTTTTAGAAAACTCACATACGTATATAGGTGCACACGTGCGGGGGCTTGGATTCTCGCGCGTTTGTTTTTTGTGCTTCTTTCCAGTGTATGCGTATGCCTCGGCAATGCGAATGCCAGCCACGCAGCAGCAGCAGCTCTGTACAGTAGCAGCACAGAAAGAGTTCACCATTATACGACACACTATAGCATATACTATACGGCAGTTTTTTCGTTTCTTTTTCCTTGCCCCCGCCGCGCCGTCTCCTGTTTGTGTCGCTTTAATTTTTTCGAGTGTGACTTCATTCCGTGCCGAAGGCGCCTAAGTGCGTGGCTTAGTTTCGCTTCCTCTTTTTACTTTCATTTTTTTTGTTTTTATATTTTTAATATTTATTTCGACGCACCAAGTGCGCGAGAGCGAGCGAGCCGTTATATTTTTATTATGCGCGCGCCCTTCCAGAAACAGCTCCACGTATAGCAGCTCTTGAGTGGTCCCATTGTGGTGCAATTTCTCATTTCGAGTCAAATTGTTTCGCGCGCACCCCGTCTTTTTGCACTGCGGTCTTCGTCGTTTTTTTGGGCAATACTAATTTGCCGACTTTTGAATTTTTCATCTCGTTTGCTGCGCAGCTGGTGGTGGTGGTGATATATGGCACACACTATTTAAACAACAATTTTTGTTGTACGGATCGTTGCATGTGATTAGATTATTATATTTGTATGCGCGCTCCGATTTATAATTATTCGAGGCGGGAAGATAGTTGTGACAGTCGTTCACAGCAGCTCCCGGGGGACGACGCGCGAGATAATGAAGTATTATTCTCCTTCGACAATTATATATAAATGTCCACCGTACTGCGCAAAACGACTGAGTAATTTAAACGTCGAGTAGTGTATATTGCACCGCCTTTTTATAACAAGATAGCAGTACCCAACGCGCGCAGCAAGGATATAGTTGACTATTAATCGAGCGAATGAAAATTGACAATTGCAATTCTGCTTTTGCTCGCTCGCTTGTAGTTGCCATGGTAGTAGTAGCAGCAGCTATTTCCGCTTTCATAATTTATCATCGTGTCAATTAAGCGTTTTCTGCGCTGCACAGCACACAGAGCTATACCAGCCAGAGCCGCTGCCCGTGGCCAAGTTCTCACACGTCAAATTTATTCGGCCGGGAAAACTAGAGTGTACGACATATAAATATCAATATAAATGCGAGGAATATATATATGTACGTAGGTGTACAGATGCAGCTATCTCTCTCAGCTCGATGTACAAAGGGCAGAGATCCACTGCTGCTTCGGTATCAAAGCCATGCGCTGCGCTGTTCAAGTCGCAAAGTGTGTCCCCGTGTGCGTGTCCAGGTCATGGATACGTACGTACTGCTGCTGCAGAGAGATGGAAAAAGTTTCCTCGCGAGCCATAAATTAATTAACGTTTTCACCAGCAGTGCTGTACTGCTGCTGCAGCTCCGCAGAGAGAGAGAGAGAGAGAGAGACAGAGAGCAACAATCTGCAAGCAGCGCCGCGCGACACTCGGCCGACTATACGACGCATATATAGCTAGAGTGAGAGAGAGAGCACTGCATATTGTAACGTATGGATCGCAAAAGTGAACGCGGGGGTGGAGAGGCTGGGGCTGGCCTGGCCTGGCTATGCTCAGTTCGGCATTGTACACATGGCGCGCGGCTACATAACTATACGTGCGCGACGTCGACGAAACACATAAAAGCTCGCAATGCACCGCTGCTGCTATATGGAGTTCACGCGCGCGGCAAGAGCAAGAGTTAATTGAGTTACGCGTCATCCAGTGCTGCTGCTGCTGCTGCTGCTGCTGCTGCTTCTCGCTGAGTATCAGCGCGTTTGTTCAGCCCTCGTGTACATATATATGCGTTATACGCGTCTTTCTCGCATACGTATGCGCGTGAAAAGTTGCGAAAATGGCAAATTCAAAAAGTTTTATAACATACTCGCGCCCCGCTCGTATATAGCTTATATGGCCTTCTACTACTCTTTGCCGAGCCGCTATATCGTACAGCTGCATCATCGTGGACACGATCATACTACGTATAACTTTGCGTGCTGCAGCCGAGCTTTTCCGAAGCCGAGATCGCGGCGGGCATATTGTGTGTGTGTCTGTGCGGTTAAAAAGTTGTTTATCGCAATCCTCGCGCGGTACTTGTAATACATCGCCGCTAGCTCTGCATCGTTGGTAAATTTGAAGAGCTCGTATTCTAGCCTTTATATTATTATTATTATTATAAAAGTGTATGAGCTTTGGCATCGAGACGCGTATAATACGTCGTCGTTGTTTTATTATTAGCCTATGACGACGACGACGATCATCGCACGATGATACTCGAGAGCGGCGCGCAGGTACACATCCGGTGTGTATATGTGTTTACGCAGCAAAAGCTGTATATGTACATATACGCGTATGGCGGTGGTGATGCTTGCACACACCACGAGGAACTCGGTATAAAACCGACAAATCGGAAATATCGGATGTAGGCATGCCTACGCTGCTGCTACATAACACATTGTTGTGTTGTGTGTGACTCGTGCTGCGCCGTATACAGCGCATCGATTAGCGGAATTATTCCTTTCCCGTTTGCGTGTGCAGCAGTGGTAGCAGGTACTTACACACACAGCAGCAGCACAACTGAGCATTGTTTCGCGCTCGCTTTCCTCTACTGCTACTGTCGAAATATTCCGGCCCAATATTCGCGCGCGTGCAGCGCAACTATCGGTAGTAGTAGTGTACGGAAACCGCAGACTTGATTTCCCCGAAATTTCCGTGCGCAGCTCGCCGAGAGAGAGAAGCGCTTCGGGGCTTAAAGTATGAATTTATATAAGAGAGAGAGAGGGAGAGAGAGATGGGTTAGAAAGAGAGACGAACATCCATCGCTTAGGGAATATCTTTTTAATCTCTTTGTTATAATATGTAGATGATGCACGCGCGCTACGCTGCTACCTACTCGCGAGAGCACAAGACTAGTAGCGGTAGCAGCGAGAGCAAAAGTTTGCTTTTGGCTCCCGGGATGATATTGAATAAGGTTGCGAGCGAGCGAGAGCGACTGCAGGCATATATAAAAGTTTCTATCTTGCGAATTTACCTGCATGAATATATATCTTGCGGGTGTTCCATTGCCTTTAACGGAAGTATGAGGGAGGCCTCTCTCTCTCTCTCTTTCTCCATGTAGCTCGATCCTTTTTTTCTTCTCTCTTGCTACATAGTACCGTACGCGTCCATATAGCTGGCCCCGAACGAAAACTCGTCGTTTAACTTTTTTCCCGCTGCCATATAGCGCGCACATTCCGAAGCGACGTTCTTTTCAACGATGTTTACCTTTTTTTCTATCTATTCGCTTTTCCTCTCGCTCGAGCACTATCGTCTTTTCCCAGCAGCACCCAGAGAGTGGAAGCTGCTGCTGCTACTCTCTGCGCCATAGAGAGATATTTCAATTAATTAAATTCTTTGCTCGACTTTTACAATTTTTGAAAAGCTCCCTGCCCCGTTGCTGGGTGATGTATATACACTTGGCGTATCGTCGTGATTTTTTTTCTTTTCTTCTTTCTTTTTTTTTGCCGTCATAGATATCTATGACTCCGTGTGTACTCGTGAATAATATTCGACGATACTTAATGCCTCTGTGTCCGATGCACTTTTTGCGCGCTGAAACTCGATAACTAAGTAAACATCTCTCTCTCTTACTCACTCGAGAGCGCATCGCAAAGAATCAAACTCAAACATCCAAGTTTTGCTCGTACTTATGAAAAAAGAAAAATTGCTTTATAAATAAACGAAACACGACTTTACGTCTCGGTCCGGTTGGGAGGCTGGAAGTATCGGTAATTTTCCCCGTGCCGGATCGTTATTAATTTCGAAACTTTGGCCTCTGCAAGGATACATACGTACATACAATCGAAGCACTGCACTGCACAGGCAGGCGGCAGCTGGAAAATCGATCGCGCGGGTTATACCTTAGATGTACTACGTGCGATTGTGCTACTACTAGTACCTCGAGAGCTAGTAGTAAGTATAACCGGCGATAAATCAAAGGCTCGCGCGAAAGCACCGAAAGTTTTTTTTCTCCTTCTTCTTCGTACTGTACCGACAAATATAAATTTTCTATCCAATTACGTACGGTTACGGATCTACGGTCGAGAATCGGCTGCGCTCCGTCCCGTTCGACTATATTCTGTATAATATCCCTCCGTGATATCTTATAGCAATTAAAACTGACGAAATCTATAAAAGCCTCGCTGCACTCGTATTCCTCCTTTAACTGCTTATGAACTTTATAAATACAGCGTAAATCATTTCTCGTGTGAGTATGTACGTGTGTGTGTGTGTGTGCGCGCGCGCACACATGAAAGAAAATGTTATCTTTCGGTCGTGCTCTCGTGGTCGCGCGCGATAAAGCGATGAAGCGTACATATACGTTCGTTATTATAATAAGCCCAGGCGCTTCTCGTTTTGCGCACGCGTCTAAGCTCGCGTATATTACGTGTGGATTTTATTAATTAAAATTCCAAAAGGCCGCGTTTTGAAAATGATCCTTCGGCCGCGATGCATAATATATCCTATATATTGGAAAATCAGTTTCAGAGCAAAAATGAAAAGGGTCGGATTCTCTCTGACGTAATTAGCTTTAAAAAAAGTATTATAATAAAGCCTGACCGGCCAGTATATAGTAGTCAGTCTGTGGAAAAGAGGGATTTTCGATATGCATATCGAAAGCAGCAGCAGCGGCAGCCTCTCTTCTTCGCGGCGCACATCATCTTGTTAGCTGGGAAAACGTCGAATAAATGCAGTCGGTCATTATATAGACCGGACAGAGAGAGAGAGAGAGAGAGAAGCTTCATACGTGAGCGGTACTTTTCTTGTATAATGAAAGAAATAAAAACGAACGAAGACAAAAGCCACGGGGCTCGTACTTATACTACTGACCCGGAGCACGAGAGAGATAGAGAGATCGAGCAAGAGAAAAAATCACTGGAAAAATATGCATATCTTGCTAGTGGCAGGCTTGGCGAATTTTCGAGATTTTTTAAAACCATTTTCAAGGAAGCAAATTAATTAATCTCGAGGCTTGGCATATATAGAATGTGCAGCGGCAGCAGCAGCACCAGAGCTGTGTAGACGTAAATTTTTTAAAGAAAGACTGGCGTGCAAGACTGTGCGGAGTTAAAAAATTATGGACTTTAACGAAGCCACCACCGCTGCTGCTGCAAGCCGACGAGAGACGAGATGAGGGGGATAATTTTTTTCAAGTAATCCTAACGAGGAGTAAAGTAAAGTAAAGTAAAAAAAGGAGAAGTAAATTGCAAAGCTCGGAAGAAATCAACTTCGATAATCGTGGAGTATATAATTCTCTCCCGAGTCTCTCTTAACGAATTGGTATATAAATATAATATAAACGAATATAATTTTATTCATCGCACACGCTTAATTGTGTCACACTACCGGTCTCTCTCTCTCTATGCATATATTTATGTTTACGTGTGCCGCGCGCCACGCGTATACAAGTAAGCAAAGCGAAGCAAGAATATGTGCGCAGCGGAAACAAAAGTTCGCGTCAGCGAGAAGTATAGAGAAGTCGTCGCTATATACGCGGGGATTGCGCAAACAGCAGCAGAAGCTTAGGGTGATGCGATGGAACTCGCGTGGGAGGAGGCAAAAAAAAATTCGCGCTCTCTTCGTAGGAGGTCTGCAACTATGAATTGTTCTTCCGATGAGCATTCATGCCGATTGCGTAATTTGCTCGCGTGTACTTTTACATTATGCACTACCATGAAGCTGCGCACATATGTTTATGGGCCTATGATCTATAAATGTATAGGAAAAGGAACGCGCGGGAGGCTCGCGAAGCGTATCGTATAGATAGTACTTTAAATCGGAGCCTCGGTCACTACACGAGCCGCCGTATACATATATAGGTGTATATCGGCGCTTCCACTGCCACCACCGCTGCCGCATCGACTCCTTCTCCCGCGGCACAACTCGGCACTCGGCAGAATTTCGAATCGCAATCAAAGTACAGTATAGTGCTGTGTTGTACGGCGCTGGTGCGGCGGCACCGAGCTATTAGTTCGCCACCGACCGGCTGACCGCGAGGAGAGTCTGCCTCTCCGTGCTATACACGACTATTCTACACTGTTACATATATAATACCAACACATCGCAGACGGCGCGCAGCGCGGCGTGGCAGCTCCGCATTTGCCGACGCGCACAGGTGTGTTTGAGCGCTGCGTATTATACTCTTTGGCCCTCCAGCCGAAAATTTACGTATGGGATTACCGAGTGCAAATATACCAGTTTATGTATATACCTTTGTCTATTCTATTTCTGCGAGTGTATTTTGTGTGTGTGTGTGTCAATGTGAGTGAGTTAGTGACTGGGTGTGTATTACAAAGGTGCACGTGCCGTGTGTTTAGACATACGATTGCGTGTGCGGGAGCAGTGTGTACATTAGATAGTTTCCGGGGGCATAATTGAGACGCACGAGTTCGACGCGCAAAATAATAATAGTCGAGGCAACCGGCAACAACAACAACAACAAAAAAGAAACGGAGTCACGAGGTAATGAAACGATTTTTCCCTTTTAAATACCCGCGTGCCCGCGCGCGTACTCTAATTGCCCCAACGACTCGGCGAGGCAGAAGAGAGAAAAAAAAACGATCGAACAATAGCTGCGCCGCGGGTTTACTATTACGTTTTAAATCTGGGAAAGAAAGAAGGGAGTCGTTTACTTGTATACAGCCGAGGATTTTTCGCACGCTTCATTTCTAAGCGTAATACATAAGACTAGATATATCTATTAGCAGCCGAGTATATGAGTGAAGTAACAGTTCTTCTTCTTCTTCGCGCGCACATATGCTCGCGCCTTGGCTTTATCTGCGCTCTCATTGTTTAAACTTACGATATCGTTACGCGGCTTTTTCTCCCATACGTGTGTACAGCTGTACGTATGTGTGCATATGCAAACAAGAGCACATACCACTCGGGCGCGCGCGTGCGAGAGAGAGAGAGAGAGAGAGAGAGATATTGATACATCGATAATGGAATATTTCGGATGGTAATACATATATCGAGAAGCGATCGTGATTGGCAGAACTATAGGCCGATATTTTGCCGAAACACTTTACATTCATTGCGATCGAGCTTAAACAACAACGTCGAGCGGTGAAACGTTGTTAATTATCGTGATTCTGCAGGCCGAATGGGTACGGACGAAAGCTTTATAGTATGTGTTACGCCTTGTACAATACGCAGAGAGATGTCTTCTGCGCGCGATATATATAGAGAGAGAAAGTTCCTCGTCCCGAGCGTTCCTGTGTTTATAGAGACAACAGACATCTATCTACGCGGGGTGCCGCGGATGACGTTTTCGGCGATTACCTTTAAACTCGAGTACGAGAGAGGCTTTTATATTTGTCTTCGGACAATCGTGCATTATAATCGGGTATTTATATAAATACGTATCGATCCGAGCCATCGAGACGCGTGTATACACTTCGCGGATACATCTCTCATCGCGTCCTGATTAATCCGTTATTGGCAGTGACTGTTCGGAACGATCCATGCTCGTTGTGTGTACCGTTGACGATGATCCCACGTATGTACGAATCCCAAAAAATTAATATACCGTATCGTAATTCACGCGCAACCTGTTGGCTTTGACATTACATTCTGGAACTTGTTGTGGGGATTCTTTCGAGCGTGATATAATGCGGTAATTATGTATAGATTTGACAAAAAAAGAGAAGAGAATAATATATCGGTTTGTGGATCGCACGCGCATACGATTATAACGTATATGATTTCTCTTTTCTTCTTCCTCTCCGATAATATATATGTCTCGTGTGTGTGCGAGAGCAGGTAATAGACATCAATCTCCGTCACAACACACTTCGCAGCATATACAGCCAATCAACTATAGTTTTCCCAAAATTAATCTCGATACGCGACTTTGCCCTGAGAAAATACAACTAAATGTATACATCTACGCGAGACGTTTGCGTATATCTAATAAACGGTGTGCGATGCTGCTATATACCACACACAGCTCTGGCTCTGTTATTCATGTCCTTAACGCGTATTATTCCGTGCACTGCAGAGAGTGTCGTCCTTGCAGCAATGCCAGTGTGTGTGTGTGCAGTTATATAGTGAGTTAAACGCCTCTGCTGCTCGTAGGTACTACTATATACGCTATATATACTCGCCTTGGCGGAGCTCGAGCGCGTCGGATTAAACTGCACTCGGTGCTGCTGCTGCTGCTGCGAGGTCGAGAGGGAAGTAGAGGGAAGTTGGGAGGGATGCTGATGCTGCCCTATGCAACTACACACGTAAACGACACACGAGCATATAATTCCTCTTCTCCTCCTCCTACTCTTGCTGCTGCTTCTGCTGCTGCTGCTGCCGGCGAATATAAGCTGCCAGGCTTGATGATCATTATATGCTTCGGGGATACAAATTGTACTCTCGCCTGGATTACCTCCGCCCCGCACACATACATATATAAATGGACTCTCGGCAGCAGCAACTCGCGCGTCGAAAGATTCGCAGTTGCAGTTCGTTAATGTGTATTCTCTGCCTGCTGCCTGCGGATTTGCGTAATGCGCCTACGCAACTTTGCGCTTTTTTCTCCCCGTATACACAAGCTCTCTTAACTCTCTCTCTCTCTCTCTCTCTCGCAAGCTTTGATTCACGCTCCGATCGCGTTATAATTCGATATTCCCCGAATACCTTTTGCGTATGTGCTTTTTAACATCTCATTGAGTTTTTCACGTTCAGACGCTCACGCGCGAACAATTCGTAATTATTAATTTATCGCCGTACGTACCAAAAAAATAATGTGCGTTACGCAACGTAAACCAACAAACGGGGGGCCTACATCGAATACAAAATTTTTTCACTTCTTTTTCGCCCGTAGGTACGCGTGCATGGATACATTTATAATACATAATAATCTTTGTCGCGAATGTAGAGTATGTATATAAAGCGACTTGTGCGGTGTGTGCGTGCACACACATACACACGTATACACACATACACAGACATATTCGCGTATTTATATAGCCGAACTGTGCAAACTCCGTGAATTAATAAACAGCCCAAAGCTTAATGGATTTATCGATTTTGTAAGTGTGCTGCAGTACTCGTCCCGGTATTATATATACGTAGCGTTATAGCTCTTTCTCTCGTTGCTGCTGCTGCAGCTTCACTTGTACGATATCTCTAGCTTGTACTACTATTACTGCTTGCATTATTTTTTCGGGACTATTCGTTGCGCGATCTGTATATATATATACGATGGGTTATCGAGCTAGCTCTCTCTCCCTCTCGGAGCTGTATGATGGATCATATACAGCATAGCAGAGCAGCTTCTAGAGGCTTCGTTGTTTACACTCGACGAATATTATTCAATTTTCGTACATATACGCCGATGCTCGTTGTATACTGCTATCAGTGCGTGTTTATGCACATATTTTTCCTCTTGTGTATGCTCAAACTGTATAAACCTGGCCCCGTTGCGTTACACATGCGCATACATCGTACTCACGCATACACATACATACACGTACACGCCGTACGTATAGTATCAGTCAGGTAGTATCGAGAAAAAATTGATATCTACGTAAGAGAGCGAAAATGTTGATTTTTGCCTCTTTTTATACTCGCTCGCTCGCTCCGCGCGTACGTACACATAAGCGAACGCCAAAAACGTTCCGACCTGTGCTACTACTACTACTACACACATACCTCGTGTACGTATAAGCGGAATATAAAGCCCCCGGATAAATATAATTTCGAATTTGAATTCCACAGTCATCCTTATCCCGAAAGGCATTAGCATATATAATACATATTATATCAGACATCTTCTGGGCGAGGCCATGCTCTACCACCACCACCACTGCCGCTACGATAGTACAGTATACGTATATTATAGGAATACATATACGCGCGTATTTGTGTGCGATACGTTATATGTATAAAAACGACACTGGCAAACCGGTGACGAAAAAGAGGAACCATCGCATCGCGACGTCTACCTGCACTCGACACAATGTTGACACGTATTATAAGAACGAGACGCGCGCATATATTCTATCTCTCTTTATTTCGACCGTATCTCCCGTATGTACGCGGGAGGGGGCATCATCGAATAATGCATATTATGCACTCGCGTGAGCATCCATTTTTTTCGTCGTCCTCGTTGCCGCCGCTCACCGCCCCATCCCACCCGCCCCGGAAAAAGAAGATAAAACTGCAGCTCGCTTTTTACTCTCCATTATGCGAATTTACGCAGAGGGGTTGTTGCTGTATATATATGTACGCACTACACAGGAGCGGTGTACTAGAGAGGGTTAAGCCAAAGTGTCTGGCGTTAATCCAAAAAAAAAAAAAAAAAAGGAAAAAAACACATTTCCATCCGTGTGTACCCGCACACAACGCAAGCCGCTGCACTGCCTTTTGCGTGCTGCGCGGAACTAATGAAACGAAATGATGTTGCGCGTCGATGCAGCAGCAGCACTAACGTTGAGAGCTCGAAAGTATATACGCCGCGATCGTGTTATAACATATATATCTCAACGCGCGGGGCGAGAAAAACATTTTCCGAAAAATATATAATGCATACGTCCGAAAACGCGTACGCGCGTATATTGCACTCGGAAGCTCGCGCGCGAGTTGCCGCGCCGTTTTATATTTTCCTTTTGTTTTCCATTCCATTCTCTCTCTCTCTCTCTCTCTCTCTCTCTCTCTCTCTCTCTCTCTCTCTCTCCGCGACGACGCATTTTGAAAATTCCCAACGCGCCGCGCAACAAAACAAAAAAAAGAAGATAGACGTCGTCATGCCGCTCGTCGTCGTTGTCGTTGTGTCGTTACAGTCGTCGTCGTCGTAATGGAAACAAAGCGCCGGAGCTCTATAAGAGTTTTCTCCTTTTTCTCTCCCGTCGTCGTCCCGTGTGCATCGATGTAATTGCGGTAGCGGCGGCGGCGGACTTTGCGCAATCGCAGTATATATCCGAGCTCACGGTTTTCCTTCATTGCGCTTATATTTAATTAAACGCTTGCTTGTACACTCTATTGCATTTTTAGAACCTTAACTTCTCTCTCTCTCTCTCTCGCCACATAATCTCTCCTCGTGGCCGTATATATTTTTTTTTATTCTTTAGGAGGAGATGACGACGAAAATTAAGCGGCTAAAAGCTCGAGACATATATACGTGCACTTAGTAATGGTGGTGGTAGTAGTCCTCGGCCGCAGAGCTACATGACGCATCTAAAACCTTACGTAATTAAATTCTAGTTTAATAAATGTATATAATATTAATTTATCGTTGCGCTAACGACACGTAAGCCCATTGCCAAGTCATTCGAGCGAGAAAGAGAGAGAAAGAAAGAGAAATAATAGAAAAAAGTGTGTCGCTCTCCGCGGAGAATAATAGAGTCGTAACGTCCAATTGAATGTAATGACACGGTATATATAAGACCAAAGAAGCGATGCAGCTGTATACGAAATTAGCGAAGGTGAGAATAGGATTTATGATATTTATTGCGCGCCTGTGTATAAGAAAACAATGATGGGTGTCGATTAGAAAGTCTCCACGATCGAGCGACGACGATTTTTGCACGCGCTGAATAATGAGATAGAGAGAGAGATGCCTCGGAGTCATATACACATAGGCGCGCGCATTGCCTAATCAATGCCGCGCCGTACAGTCGCCTCCTCCTCGCGACGCTATGCTATGCGCGTCGCGCATCCATACATATAACAGCAGTCTATACGATTCATCTCTCTTTCTTTCTTCTTCTTTCGTTTTCTGCTCTGCTCTGCGCTGCTGGTGGGACATGACTTTCACAATCGATAAAAGTTTTCTTCTCTCGCTCGTGCTCGAATAAGAGAGTTTATTGCCCGCTGTTTTAACACCATCTCTCTCGTACGAGTGAAAGCCCCGCCACCGCCGAGCACTTGGAAATCAAATGCGCGCACGCGTCGCGCGATAATTGCCATCCGATAAGAGAGGAGAGTAGAGGTCCCTTTAATAAAGACTTATCGGATGACGAGGCGAACGACGACGTAATTTGCCTTATTCATCTCAACGATCAATGCCATAGTGGCAGAGAAGAGAGTCTTTTTCCTGAGCGAATGCGCGCGAGCCTTGCGCCAGTTGCATTTCATCCATAGAAGATCGAGCACAATTTCCTTCTCTACTTGAAAGGAGAAGAATCGGTAGCGGCGGCACATTCTTCGTTCATGTATAGAGAGAGCCTACGATACGATCGGATGAGCTGGCGCACGTATTATAACACAAAAAAAAGGAAAAAAAAGAGAGCAAAAATTCAGCATTAAAATCGTAAAAGAGGTCGTCCTCCTTCACATATATCGTGCATTAGGACGACTTTGCTAGCACAAAGCCGAGCCTTTGATAGACTTCGCGCGTGGCCGCGGGCGTCAAACGTTTTATATACCAAGCCCGAGCCAAAAGTATGTCGCGGAGTTTATACAGAGAGAGAGAACCACATCGTCGTCGTCGTCTTCGCAAAAGGTCAATCTTTTTTCTAGCCGGGAGAGCCGAGAGAGAGAAGGAATAAATTCCATGGAAATTGCATCGACGTCGCGCGCGGAGTGGAGCCGAGAGAGATATTCGACGACGGCGTGCCTATAAAATGTATAAAACGCAGCCGATTCTTCGATCGTGATTCATCCGCTCAAGACGATGAGACGTTGTGTATAGTAGCGAATCGTTGTTGTTGCTCAAGTCCTGTCGCCTGTGCTGCCGCTGCTGCACATGTGTATAATATGCCTTTTTTAGGAGACGATCACTCGCGACTATTATAAACGACTTTTGGAAATGGTTTCTCGAAACGATCATCGTCGTCATCATATTGCGTCACATAGCTGGAGAGAGAAAGAGAGAGTCATATATAGGAGTGATTTCGCATCGCTGCTGCTGTGCAAAAGTCAAAAACGATGTACGCGCGCAGATAAGAAATTCGATGCTATGTACAGTATAATAAGAGAAAGAAAAAAGCCTCGCACAACCCAACTTTTATATTATCGGCAGCCGCAATCGTACAAAGTGCATACATGTTATCCTAAATTGCTCGGTGCAACAACCAACGAACGAACAAAGGAATCCGCGCCCATAAGGATCGGCTACTTTCTGCCGTTGCCGTTCGGCACTATGGGAAAACTCTCGCAGCTTGTACAGGAGCACGTCCGTCGTCTCGCTCCACGTGCTTAAATGAAGCGCTTCGAAACAGCAGCAGCTACAGCAGCTTGCGAAACGTCAATTTCCGATTTAGTCGATACCACGTCGTATACCTAGATAATACAGGTTGCCGATGATGATGATCGTTCCCCTTACATTCGCAACAACTGTCGTTAACCTCGATGAAAGTACACGTCTAAAAATAACACACATATCTCTCTCGATTCTCGAAGGACGTCTCGGCGCAGCTCGGAGCCGTAAAAATATAGTCGCATTTCGCGCTTAGCGTAAAGTTCCTGCGGTCTTTCGTTCTCTATCTCGTCTAGTAGATGTGTATACGACGTGGGGTTAACCGCACATCGTATAGCGCACACAGCTTTTAAAACGCTTGTCGCTGGCTTAATTGAGACGTGCCTCGCGCGCGAGCTCCTTTTTTTTCTCTCCTCCTTTTAAATGTAGATATACCTGTCTTTAAGCTGTATTACGGGGGGGCTTTGTATCGGGGATCCCGCCTTTATAAAGAGCCCCGAAGCACAGCTCGCAAAACCGCAACTGTCACGGAGGGATGTGTAACGATCGTCGTCGTAGTCTTTGCGCTATTATAACATCGGCGTTGGAGCAGCGTCACGCAAGAGGAGGTTCGTCTTATGTATAGAGCTAGGTAGGTAGGTAGGTTGCATGCAGCTAGGCTAGAGCCGCGTGATGGACCATTCGTTACGCGAGCGAGCGAGCGCCAAGCTATAATAGAAGTTTTAAATAAGATTTCGGCGAGAGATTACCTTCTTTTCAGCTCTCGTGTACCTCCCCCTCCTCTCGTATGCCATGCTACGCTACGCTATTCTCTCTCTCTCTCTCTCTCTCTCTCGGTCGACACATAAAAGTTCCGAATGCAATTACAACTTTTATATCCTCGCGGCCCACCTCTCGCTCTCTCTCTATCTCGACATTTTTTTTTGCTCGTGCTCGCTATCTAGCTCGTCCTCCGTGACATCACTCTCGAATTATGTCTCCATCTCCTCGAGCGTTATATACGTACATAGTGCTAAAATTGAATGACGATTATAAAATTGAAACCGTATATATATATAGGCATCCTCGCGACGTTATACATATTACGTAAAAAAATAAAAGCGAAAAGAGATGTGGGGAAACGTACTGGTAATTAGATATCGTGTGTGTACGAATGTGGGCGCGAGCTGCGCGCGGGGCCAACTTCGAGATCGTATTATACACCACTATAAAGGTACCGACTGTATGTATAAGTAAAGAATCGCGCAATGCGGATTCCGGCGTCAGCGTTTCGTAAAATATCCGCGCGCGCTATCGCGCCGGCACGAGACTCTCCGAGTGAGAGCAAAAAAAGAAAGTTCGGGAGGATAAATAAATGTGAAAAGTTTCGCGCCGGCTATAATGCAGTAGGTAGTTGCGTGCTGCATAAGATTTCCTCTTCGTGTTGTGTGTACGTACCTACGTACGTATGTATATTATTCGAGCTTTGCATTGCGCGCGCCTGTATATAGACGAGAAACAAATTTATGTAGGTTAAAATAACACTCATTTCACTGGAGCTGCGCGAGTACAAAAAAAAGAAGAAAACGTATAACGTAGAGACCGTATAGTGTATACGTTATTGTAAAAGTCGCTTGGAAAGGATCACGCTAGGCTGCTGCTACCTGCTACCTGCGTGCGCGTGTGTGTATGTATATATCCTCGAGGATTTGCAGGAAGGATTTTTCGCGCAAACTCGTCCGTGCGTGCGAGAAGCTTCGTCCATACGGTTGAGGTGTCGTCGTCTCAAGCTCGCGTCGCTGCTGCTGCTGCTGCAAACGAGGACTTAAAGTACGCGTGCGAAGGAAGGACTAAAGCCCGTAGCCGAGTAAAAGTATGACGCGCGCTTGCAAGGATATAAGTATAATCCATGGTGGCGCTTCTCCCTTTAGCTCGCGAGCAATTTTCTATCTCACCTTTTTTGCACGCTCGTGATAATGTTTTTTTTATACTTTTAATAAATTTCTCTCTTTCTCGGCTCTCTAATACACTTGTCGTTAGCGGGGGGGCTAGCTTGGATAGTATTTAGCGCGGTCTAGAGAAAGAGAGAGAGAGAGAGAGAAGAAAAAGATAAGCGCCGGGGCTTGTGCGTGCGTGCGTGGCCGAGAGACCACGGAAAAGCGACCGCAATGTGTATAAGGCAACGGGAGGAAGAAGGAGGAGGAGAGCTTTCTGGTCGCGCGGCGGGATCGCGAAAGAGCTAGGTCCTAGCTCTCTATCCGATGTAGGTAGGAAGGAAGAAGCGACGCCAGTAGCAGCAGGTAGCAGCAGCCGAAAGGATAAAGGAAACTGCAGGGTTGGCTTGTGGGTGGGGGATAAGGTGAGAATTAAGTAGCAGCAGCCGCCAGTCTTAATTAACTCGCTGTACTCTGCGGCTCTCTCTTATATACCACGCCAAAGACTCGCTCTCGTTCTCTCTCAGCTGCTGCAAGCTTCCATGGGGCTAAAGCTCACTGCACACACACACACACACTAACACACACTAACACACGCGCACGTGTCAGCTTCTACTGCTGCTGCAGTGCGGCGTGTTTGTTTGCTGCTGCCGATGCTTCTCTTTCTTCTTCTTCTACTTCTACTCCTTCCTTCCTTCCTTCCATCTCCACCTCTTCTTTATCTCCTCAGCCACCACCGTAAATCCTGCCTAAATCCCTCGGCTATATAGCCTCACCAACGCAGCTTTATACTCTCTCTCTCTCCCTCTCTCTCTCTCTTTGGCCTAGGCCGTTACTGCAAGCGCTACACCAACACGAAGGGAGCATACACACATACACACTTGCTCTGCTGCACCATAGTCGCTCTAAGCGCAGCTCGAGCTCCTACGTGTCTCGGACGAGCTACCTACGATTGCTCCGCGCTCAAGTCTCTCTTCTCTCTTTCTCCCTCGTATGTGTATGTGTGTGCGAGTGTGTGTGGCAGCGTCAAATTCGCAGCGCCGTTTAACCGAGACTTACCGCTATGTTACGTCGCCGCCGCCGCATTGTGTGTCGCGCATAAGTTATATGGCAGAGGCAGCCGCCGCAAGACACAGGTACTTTTAATGCTCGGAGATTGATGCCCTCTCTCCTCCTCGGGTAATACTCTCGAGGCAGAGCATGCAAATCGCTCGCTCCGTATGTACCTGCTATCTCTCGTACCCTCGCTCGCTCCCTCCACGGTTCAGAGTCTATATTGCATATATAGCGAAGCAAATAAAGACTAATACGTTCGTATATACGTTTTTATCGGCTTATTTGCCGTTGTTGTTGTTGCTGTGTGCGAAAGCAAAGCGCGTCGCTCGTCGCTCGTCGCGTCCTTTGTCTTTGCATGCTCGCGCGTATACGAGGCTAAAGCACACACGCCCACGCGCGCGCAAAAGGAGCAGCAGCAGTACTGCTTGCAGCGTTGAGCGAGGAGAGATAGAGCATAAATCTATATTGTGTTTTGCTGTTAGTATGCGCTTGCTCGACACATTGTTTTCCTCTTTCTCCTCTCTCTCTCTCCAACACTCGCTGCCTAGTCTCTCTGGCAACAACGTGTTATTTTCGCATTGAATAAATTTACACTTTTACCGGTTTCTCGCTCGCTCTCCTCGCCTCCTGGCGGCCGTGTGTGTGTATATGCAGCTGTGCTCTCTCTACTCGCTCACAGCTCATACACACACACCGAAGCTCTTCCAGCTCGTCGTCGTCGTAGTGGTGCTTTTACGTGCCATGTATTTTACATGTTTTCGCTTGATGCCTTCGTTTTCCCCCGCCGGCTTCGACTATACCGCTCGTCGTCGTCGTCATCGTGTACGTATGTACATACACACGCTCTGTGTGTGTTTTGCAAATGTGCATGTACTACAACGCAACAGTGCAGTGTGCATTGGACGGGAGGAGGGTTCTCCTCTCCTGGCTTTGAGGTGCGTGACTCGACACAAAAATATACAGTCGCGAGTGCGTCGATTCGATACTTTTTTTTTCATTATTTAGCCGTGCAGAGCTTGATTGATTTAAAATTAAATTCACCTTGTAATTTTGCTCGGCGCGCGCGCGCGAGATTATTAATCATTTATCCAGCCCCAGCCCTGCGCGACTCGATCGCGGCAAATCTTTCGGCAGTTACATGGCACAACTGCAGCACAGTTGCATATAATCGCGTTGCTCACGCTTGTATACCTACCTATATAGGCAAAACGTAACATCGCGATTTCTAGGCGAGAGAGTTGCTCACATAACAATTGTGCAAACAGCTTATAGTAGGCCCACTCTCCGCGTTATCGCGCGCGCGTCATCAAACAGCTCGTGTACACGCGAGAGCCTCGTTTTGTGCCCGAGAGCGAGATAAAACCCCTCCGCGCGTGAAAAATTCCTCCGCCATTTTTAAGGGTGCAAACTTGTCTCTCTCTCTCTCTCTCTCTCTCTCTCTCTCTCTCTCTCTTGGTCTTTACACTCGTCTCGCATTATAACGTTGAGCCATTGTGTTGATATTTGAAAGGCGTTGATGGATGGCCAGGTGGAATTAATCACGCCCGAGATGAATAGGTTTGCAGCGCCGCACTGACTTCGCGAGCTCGAGCTCGAGTCCGGGCAGAGATAAAAAAAAATTGTATGTTGAAGGAAGATAGATTTGTGTAAGGAAGGAAGGAAGTTGCAGAGCCATGGAAGCACAAGCAGCAGCCGTGGCACAAGCGCGCTGCAAGCTCGACAGAGCCACCCGCGCGCGCGCGCGCTATCTCTACCCCCTCCTCGCCCCAACTCGAGCTTGTTCAACGATAAAGTCTTCCCAAATGAGCGTTTGTTTAGGAGTTTGAAGCATCAATCATTTCCCTCTTGGCCTGTGACGGGCTCGTTTTAATTACCCTGCCGAGGCAGTGAGCTGTTGCTGCACCACCGTAAATGTGCATTGGCCCGCTGAAGGAGCTTTCTCCCTCCGACGATTGTCGCGCTGCTAAATTTGCGCGTCGTTAGAATGAAAATTGAATTAGTCAACTCATTGTGTGTGTTGGCATAGAGTAGTAGGGCACATTGTGTGCAGCCGAGCGTTTCAGTGTACCTCTTCTTCTCGCCCGAATAATTCAAAACTCCAGCGAGCCGCAAAACAAGCCCGTAAAAAGCCTAGGCGAGAAAAATTGATATTATTATTTGTGTGCAGCTCTTTCTCCAACAGTCACCGTAATAACCATCAAAATCTTGCGGTTCGTGCTCTCCTTAGCGCGTGATGTAGACGAGGAGGAGGAGAGAGGAAGGAAGGAAAAAAAAAAGAAAAATATAAACCACTTGCACGCCCCATCACGGACCATAAAACTATCACTTCCATACGTAGCAGCGGCAAAAGTAGTAGTGGCGGTGGTTGGCTGGCCGACTCCGTGGATGGAGCGAAGAAAAAAAGAGCGACGAGGCAGCAGCAGCAGCTAAGAAAAGCTGTGCTGCTGCTGCCGCTGCCATAGAGAGCGCGTTGCACGCAGTTTGAGAGCTCGAGAGAGAGAAATTTTCACAGCTTCGGTACTCGAAGAATCACTCGAAAGAGCTTGCGAGCTTGCGCGCGCGGAAGCTTTTCGGTTTTATATGCGCTTGCGAGCTTGCGAGTTATTAGCGCATTCCCCGTACTATAGAAGCTATATAAGACGTTTTTCGCTCTTATGCGGAGCTGTCACGCACACATACCTACACATACGCTCTGATTCGCGCTGCTGTATATAGTAGTAGCAGTAGTAGTAGTAGTAGTAGTAGTCAATCGGTTTGCTGCAGGTGACGACTAGCAGCAGCAGCAGCAGCAGCAGAAACTCGTGGCCTCGTATATAACTCCTTTTGTCGTCGCTCATTGTTTGCAGCAGCAGCCTCTCTGAAAGACGCTCTGTAAAATCTTCTTCTTCTTCTTGGCGGCAACGACGACGGGATACTTTTGCGGCTCGTTGAGCGGGCTTTTATCTGCCGCGAGTCGAGAAAGTGCCAGCGGCTGTGCGGCGGCGGCGGCTACTGTCGTGTCGTTTCTTCGCTTTATAAACCTTAATTTTTCCTCCTCTCTCTCTCTCTCTCTCGGATTTTGCCGCACAGCTCGTTGACTCTCGAGACGCGAGACACGAGTTATAGCGGATATTATAAGCGACAATATGCCTGTCGAGTCTGTCTCGTTATTTGTCAAAATCTATCGCCCGTTGCGAAGCGAGGAACGATGTATATAACAAACGACGTGGGTCCAGAGGGCTGGTGTTATGTTTACATACGTACACGTCCAGGAGCGGTAGTATATGGAGGAGCTCTCGAAGGAGCTAGGGTAATTTATATGCGCCAAGGTGGTCTTCATTCCGAATCATGAAGCAGCGGTATAACAACAGCGCCTGCGACGGCGCCTGTTATTTTTGCTGCTGCTCTCTATCATTCGAGATGGAAAAATGTTCAAATGAAAAACGTTTTTCTGCCAACGACCATTTCTCATTTTTTTTCCTTCTCCCATCTCTCTCTCTCTCTCTTACTTTTCTACATTCAACTTGCTCGCTTGGCTCTCTTTTTTTTTTGTTCAACAAAACATGCATCCTTCGATGCGCATCGCGCATGGAAAAAAAGATGAAAAAAAGAGGCTGTATGTGCGTGAGTGTGAGTATACAGCTCAGAAGTGACTGTGTGTATGTGTATACGTACGAGTCTTCCTCTATATATTCCCTTTGTACGAGACGCGTGCGTACAAGACTTCTCTTGGACACAAAGAGGAGGAGGGGCTGCCGCTCGAGGAAGGAAGGAAGTTTTCATACCCTCCACACAGAGCCAAAGCCATCATCATCGTTGGCGTGTGTGAGCGAGCGAGAACGAGAGAGACTACGACTCGACAAAGAAGAAGAAGAAGAAAAGGAGGAAACGCGTCGCCCCGAAATTCTCGTCCACGTGGAAAATCTTACAAGAGCCTTTAGAGGAGACAACCTCTTTCCTTTCGCTGCTTTTATATGTGAAACACACACACACGCGGCTTGCTCAGCCACGCGTAGCGCACTGCACCCTCGCTATACTCGGGGGTTTGTAAGTGCGAAAAGCAACGCGTGCGAGCGCGCCCGGGCCCTTTGTGTGCTTGCGCGTACGTATAACATTGAACTCTCGATCTAGTATACGCATACTTTTGAGTTAACTCATCGCAACTCGAAAGGATTTTTCGATTAGCAGGACGACGATGTAATTTGCGTAGTAGTAGAGTTCGCGGAGGAATTTTCTCTCTCTCTCTCTCTCTCTCTCTCTCTCTCTCTTTCTCTCTCTCGACAACTCCTTCAAAAGTAANGGGGGGGGTACGCGCTCGATGATGTTAGCGAGGGAAAAGGCAAGATGAACGAAGAACGAAGAAGAAATTGCTGAGCAAAAGGGAGAAATACATTAGTGCAGGCTAAACTTCCGTCGTGTGCTCTACGTCGTCGCTCGCGATGCAGTTGCATATACATATATTTCGGCGCGTGATATATATCTCGAGTTTCAACTAATTAAGAACTTTCACCCTCTCATTCTCTCTCTCTCACTCTGTACATAGACCCACGTGCTTTTATGTATGTGCGCGCATATTTTCGATGATGATTATTAATGAAGCTCGCTGCCGAGCTTAAGGTTTGAATAACAGTCCCTCGCGTGCAGCGGGGCAGAGACGATCTCTTAGGTTTATGTAAGAGGCGACGACGCGACGAGCGCGTCTAATTACGAAAAATGAAGAGTCCGTGTACAGCGAGATTGTATATATATCGGTGTCTTTATACGACAGTTCGAAGCGCGAAATTTCGATCGTGCCTTCGTAGCGAGATTTCGGAATTATATAGTACGGTGATAGTAGAGCTTTCCGCACGATGGCCGCACACAATCGGCGAACAAAGCTGTGTCTGTCTGTCTCTCCGGCGCCTATAGACTATAGTTTTAATAGGTTTCATTGCTACTGCTGCTGCTGCCTAGAGAGAGAGGTGAACAGAATTGCGTGGAAGGAAGGAAGGAAACTGCCGGCAGGAAGAAGCCTAAGTGAGCGAAACACAGTGCAGAGAGAGACGAATCGACTGTACACGTTCGCGCCTTTGAGCCCGTGGCAACAACGAGTATAGTAGTACTGTAGCAGAGTGTATTATTGAGATTGCTGCTGCTGGTTGCAGTCGACTGTGGTACACTGCCGCTGCTGCCTGCGCAGCTGTTACTATCTCTCTCTCTGGGTTGCGGCGTAGAGCTCCGTTATATTGTCTTGTCTCAGTTTTGCTAATTAAATGGGGGAGAGCAGCAGCAGCTCTGGCTGCAGCCGCAGCCCAGAGAAAGACAGAGCCCAGATCAAAACGGAGCTGAGCAAGAGAGACAGAGAGAGAATAAGGTATATATTGGTTCGGTACGCGCCTGCCTCGCGGAGATATCGAAATTATTGAATTAAGATTTTAACACGCTCCGTTGTCGTCGTCGTCGTTGCATATGACCATATCTGTCTCAGGTATTAAATATAATACCCTGCGTGTCTGCTGCTGGTGATGCTGTTGCTACCGATCGGTCAATAGCATCACGCGATGGTATTCGATGCGTGAAAAATTGCGCCACGAGTAAACCTTATACCACAGGATGCTTAGTCGAGCGGGACTCACGTGTATGTAATACACAAGCGCAGTAGTGACTTCTAATAATCTCGTCTCGTGTCGCATTTTCCCTTGAAAAATATATACAACTCATTCCGCAATGTATACGCTAGGCGAAAAATAATAAAATAAATCGGTGCATATTGGAGAAGGAGCGAACCATGTTTCGAGTCCGTGGGTGCAAAAGGAGGGGACGCCGCGGCTGGGGTCATTGAATTCGAGAGAGAGAGAGATGACGCGCGAGAGTATTATATACCACGTATAACAGGTATCTGGTGTATATAATACACACACATGCACTTGACTCGTGATGCCGCGTCGAGAGCATCTCGCGAGCTTCATTAAATTCATTCGACTGGACACACACACAGACAGACATTTTATACTGCAATGAAATTTCTGCTCTTCTTTTCGTGCATCTTCTTTTAGCCGCATCGACGACTACCTATACACTACACGCTTTGGTCGATCAACTCGTTTTGTGCTGCTGCTGCTACGTGTGCAATGTTCACAAAGAGAAAGATCGCAGCTCCGTAGAGCGTACACACTGCTGCATGTTGTATACGTGGTTTATCATGTACGCGATAGATAGGTTTTCTCGCGCGCGTACATACACTCGCTCGCTCGACTCTCGAGACAGATTGCGCGCGAAAGCGTGACGCGTTCGAAATCGCGTTCGGAATCACAAAAGAGACTTTGCTACACAGCTGCTGTTGCTGCTACATGCTGCATGTGTATATTATACGCGCTAAAGAATGAGATTGATCAGGTCGATGGCGCGGATTAATCCGGCGAAAGACTTTTCAAACGATAAAGTTTCGACGTGTAGGTAAGCGTATACACGCATACACGTATATAACTAAAGCGTGTGTGTATGGGGCGCTGCTGCTGCTGCTGTCTTTGAAGGTGTAGTACGTACGTACATACGACGTGTATGTAGCCGAGGATGAGTTTCGAGGTCAATAGCCGTGACTGCGCCGCCGCCGCCGCTCCAACTTGTTTTTCAGAGAGCAGCAGCCTCGGCGCAAAGCGAGTGTGTGTTAGCGTCTCTGTGTATCTCTTCTGTATCTCTTCTCGCAGCAGCAGCATACGTGTGTTGTATATATACTTGTATATAACTCGCGCGTCCGAGCAAAGTATACAGCGTAGCTTGTATATATACAGACAGATACGAATAGGACAGGTACTACTACACACTCTCTCACGTGTGCGCGCGCGTTTGCGTTAGGAGGAAGCGAAAGCGCCTCGTAAAAATAGTCTGCCGATATTTTTCTTTTTTACTTTTTTTACTCTGCACTCGCTGCTGCTGCGAGCCATGGCAAGCACCTGAGTGTGTAGTATCGTGAAAGAGAGAAAAGAGAGGAGGCGTTTTGCCTGATCGAACCTCTTCTACGTGCACACACAGGACAAACACCAGCGCGAACTGCGATCGAACCCATTTGATTTACCCGTATGCATATAACGTACATACACCGGTGAAGAGCTCCTTTGCTCGAGAGTAAATCGCGTTTATACCTATCACGCTTTGGACATTTTTCTCGTAAAAAAACAACAATCAACGTTAGGAGCTCACCCCCACCCAAAAAAAACGAAGAAAAACTGACTTGATGGATTCGCGACGATCGTATAAATATAAGTGAATTCTCGTATCGGACATTATGCAGTTCTCCGACTCACGAGTATACGAGAGACTCGTTAATCTTCTTTCTACATCGATATGAGCTCTCGAGTGGATTGACGGTATATAGGGAGTAGAGGAAAAATCGTCGCTTCAACCATATGCATACGTATTATATATACGGTAAAATGGAAATCGATCAAAAAATTCGCATGCGAATCCGCGCTTGGCTCGTACATTTAGCAACCGCGGCGAATAAATAGCTTCGCGTTCATACACACATGCGTAGAGCTCTATATATACGGGTGCGCGCAGGGCACTTTATTTTGGCTCCAGACTCGAAATCGTTTAATCGTTATACGTACGTACGTATCCTATATGGAAATGCATATTTCGCTCGTTCGCTGTTACTGCTGCACACAAACCGAAACCGATGGGAATGCGGCGCGCGCGAATGGGCAAACTGGCTGCGTGCACCTCTCTCTCTCCTCTCCTTCCCAAGGGACCGAAGAAAACGAGCTATCATACGTGCTCGGCTCCCGAGTCCCCTGTATCTTGTTGTCCCGCGCTGCTCAGCTGGCTCTGCGATAGTAGTAGTAGTTGTACGTATATATGCGCTGATCTCCCAGTGCAGCGGAGGATAGGTGCCGCTGTGTCGTATGTATCGCTGCGCGCGAGATATATGCGACTGGATGTATTATAATGCTTTTTTCTAATTACTTCCTGTTTACGGCAAGAGTGGATGAACATTTTATCGACATTATCTGAATTTAGGTTTATAAAGTTTGTGAAAAAATATTTTTGCAAAGTATTGATACTTCTCATCAATATTTTTATAAATATCGGTACCGAAAACGTACGACAAATTTTTTTACACATAAAACTAATTTCGCGAGCGAGTCTCTCGTTTTCACATCGCTGCTGTACGTATTCGTTACCTTTTTTTGCGCGCGCGCGTGAAAATATACTTTGAAATCGGAGACAATTTTTTGATTGATATTGCGCCATTCGCTGGTCGAAGGACGCGAAATGCGGCAGCACGCGAGAGCGTATTTATAAGATCGCGTCGTTGGGATGATGCAAACGCGTCCTTGTCAATGCGCACGGGGGCTAATTGAATGGAACGCCGCCGCGTCGATGAGTTGTTCTTTCATTTATATTCCACACGTTGTCAATTTAGCTCCCAGATATGTACTGTATAGTTGCGTCAACATATCACCCGCGCAATGACCTGGAAAAATAACGTTTTTTTGTATTAAAAAAAAAATATCATTCCTGAAATAATAACGAAATTTGATTGGATGAACGCGAGCCTTAGACTATATTTACGCACTTTCTATTTTTACGTTTATTAAACTCGGTCGCGCGCGGTGCACAGATTTCGTGCCTGTGTATGCGCGTGTGGGTAACTTTGTGACGGCTTGATGCCGCGGGTATTATCTCTCTCTTTCCCTCCCTCTCCTTCGTGTGTATGTACGCTCGCACGAGAGCCTTTGAAAGCTCGACTACGCCGCGCTGCGATATACGCTCGCGTCTCATTTTGCGATTTAATCATTAGCTCGGGTATTTACGCGCATTGTGCGCGTTATAAATGAAATTCGTTGATTGAACCGTTGCTGCTGCTGCTCTCGAGCTTGCAGCAGCAGCTTTATCCCCGTGAGAATCCTACGGGGCGGGGAAAGCTTTCATATCAGCGCGCGGATATAACGCGTAAAGCTTCATCTCCATTTCTTTCCTGTGTTTTCTTTTTTTTACTTTTTAGCTCTCTTTTCCTCGGCCATATAATTTATTATATACGCTCTCGCAAGCTCGCAAGCTCGCGTGTCTTATTAAAAAAAATCCCAACAACGACTACTGCTAGTAGTACGATGACAAAACAGAGAGCAGGAGGGAGAGAGGGATAGAGGTAGAGAGAAGCGCACACGAGAGAGCAATTAAGGAGTCTTTGTCTCTTTCTCCGCTGCTGCTGCTGCTACTGCTACTGCTGCTGCAACGCGACGGAGCTGTTTTTTTTCTCTCTCTCTTCTTCCCCGTAGCTTTGCGCAGGCAGCACAGGGGCGACAACGACGAGATATTTCGTCCAAGTTTTCTCTCTCTCTCTCTATCTCTGTCGAGTCGTCGTCGTCGTCGCAGTAGCCGTATATATAGTGTACACTGCATCCATGTACACAAGGGCTGGAGGAAAGGGAGAGAGAGCCGAGAAAAGGAAACGAGACCGGGGGAGTGAGAGAAGAAAAACAGAAGGCAATAACGAGAGAAAACTATAAGAACGATTCGCTATACTCGTGTAATCTTTTCTTTTTTTTACTCTCTCTCTCTCTCCCTCTCTCCTTCTTCTTCTGCTCATAGTTACTTTTCTCAAAAGTTCGAATAAGGCAGCAGCAGGACCTTTTGGACCGTTATTTATGCGAAAAACTTTTCGGACACTTTTCGCTGCGGATGTTCCCGTTCTCCTTTCTTTCCTTTTATTTCTCTCTCTCTCTCCTTCCTTTTTATTTTCTTTTTTTTTTTACTTTTGGCCAGCTCGACGGAATCTTTAATCGCTGGCTGGCTCGCTCGCTAGCAATGATTCATCGCGGGGGCCCGGCGGTATTATATATTATACCGAGCAAGTGAGAGAGCAGGGTGATTTTTCCCACCTGTGCGCTCCGGCGAATACGATCATCGCCGAGCCTACGTATAACGCATTATACGCTACGCGCGCGCGATTTGCATATTTCAACGCTTCGATGATGATGTATTAGAGGCGCGTTCGTAGATTGAACGAAATGCATAATTTCGCATCTCTCTCTCTCTCTCTCTCATGTAGGTAGATAGAGAGGCGCGCATTGATTATTCTGCGGGCTTGCGGGCTACTCGCCGCCGCTGAAACCCAACGCGCGATATTACGCATCAATCGACCTGTGCAGCATTATATAATCGAACGGCAAAAATGATTAAAAGCTCCGCGTGGATGTATGGCTCGCGAGCGCGATCAAAGGGTAGATCTATATATACACGTATTATATTGTAGTCAGTTCGAGTATCCATCCTGTTCTATATATAGGGTCGATCGTCGCTATCTCGACTCTCTCGTTTCGAGTCCTTTTCTCCTCTCGGAGGAGGAGGAAAATGAATCGGTCAACATTTGCATACGGGATTACTCGAGAGGTTCATTTCGAAAGAAGCCGCAGCAGCGGCAGCACAATGAAAACGAAGAAGAAGAGCCCGGCGTAGTAGTTGTGTGTAGTGGTGGTTGGTACAGCCGAAGAGCATAATCAAAAAGTAAGGTTTACCGTCCGGATAAAGCCCACTCGATACCGCCGCCGCCGCCGCGGCTGCTGCATCGCACACGGCTCAAGCTGCATTCAACTTTCTTCTTCCGCAGCGCAGAGCTCTTTTTTCTCCGGTTACATCGTTTTCCTCCCGACTCACGGCATACTTTTCCGTCTGTGTACTGTGTGTATATACACGAAAAAAAAGAAGAGAAAAGAGAAGACGAACCCGCGCGCGCGGTGAGTTTTGTCCGTAAAAAAAAGTTTTTACCTCGTCTCGGTCCCCTTATTTTTTTAAACGAAGATTGCATTTTTTTAATTTATCCGGGAATTTTCTTCCTTCTGCTCCCAAGGCAAGCAGAAGAAGAAAAAATGTAAACGGGGGTACTTTTGAATTTTCTTCTCTGAAAAAGATGAGCGAACGAACGAACGAACAACAACGTGAGGCAATTTTTCCCTTGGTACACTCTACTCGCAGCAGCCTCTAATAAGCCATGGCAACTCAGCGCAAGCAAGCAAGTGCCCCTGAGCCACAATATGATTACGAGAGCATGAATTATCTGCGCGCGCGCGGCCGTACAAGGGATAATTCGCTCGATGATTACCCATTAAGTTATGCGCTCGTGTGTCTGTGTGTGCATACATGTATGTGTGTGTGCGGTAAATAGTCATCGAAATCATTCGCACAGCCATGTGATCGGGTCGATATAACGTACACAGGATACGAGAGATGCTGGTAAAATTACATATCCCTCTCGTTCTCCGCGTGGAACCCAACGAGCTGCGATATACGTGTCAGAGATTCCGAGTTTTTTTCTCTCTCCCTCGTATGGATTTTTTACGCTATCGTTATTAAAAGAGAGAAATGTGTACACGTACGTAGATCGTCGTCACATCGCGTATATCGCAAACAATATATTTTATATTATATATACGGAGCAAACTTGGCGAAACTCCTAATGTCTCATATCGTTTCCAAGCTCGCATGGAGCGCCAAACGTGTAGGAACTGTGGCGGTATATAATATAATATATCGAGGACCGAAAAAAAGCTCTCGACATTCGAGAGATTTTTCGTCGTTGTCGTCGTCGTCGGCACAGTCGGAAGAAAGTATTTTTCCTGTGGAGTGGAGGGGTAGGTCTCAAAAAAATTAGTCGGAAAAATCCTTGCCTCACCTATATATATAAAAGCGCCCGTTGTAATTTTAGCGCTTGACTGCAGGGGTACGTACGCTACTATATGTTATACGTTATATACGCGCCGGGACACGCTGTTGCCTGCGAGCAAGAAACAAAACGTCGCGTTAATAGCTCCGGTGCTTTAATAAGTTCTCTCTCTCACTCTCGCCTCGTGTGCTGCTGCTGCTGCTGCACGTGGGGTAGCAGCAGCAGAACGTATAGGCTAATGAAAGCCTATTCTGCACTTGCTGCTGCTGCTGCTGCTGCTGCACGTGTAGGTGTAGTTTAATTACCTCGAGGCTATTCATGAGGCCTCTTCAACATCTCCTGCATGACTTGGCGCACAGTTGCTCTCCATAGCCTTTCTATCTCGTGTTGTTCGTGCGTAACCTATTTTTTCTCCTTCTCTCTCTGTCTCTCTCTTCGGTTCGTGCCTCATCTTGAAAATTTGTATGCACACGTAAGCGCCCGAGTATGGATATGAGCAGTGAAATACGAAAAATATGGGTAAAGATATATATCGCTCGTGGGACACGAGCAATACGCGTCGGTGGAAAACTCGGGAGATCTTATTGAATTCGAGGCTACTTATGCTAACTCGGTGTCTTCTCGTGTGTGCTGAACAATTTTATTTTTATTTTTCGACGGTAACTCGCTATACTTTCTCAGCGATGGTCTCCACAATTATGCCCCAATGCAGTGTTGTTGTTTTATTTTTCATTATCAATCAAAAAAAAATATGGCAAATTACTCATATTTCACATTGTATAATATATCTATTCGGCGCGAAAGAAAGAGCGAAAAGCGAGCGAGAAAAAAAAGCAAAGCACCAAAGATGGCTCGAGTAGAATCTCAAGTGTTTCGTTGTTTGCGATATGCATTCGCAGCAGCGGCAGCGGCACTGCACGCCGCAGTGCACTGCAGTTTTACACGCTAGACGTAGCCTGAAATGGATTCTCGCCGCCGCTGCTGCTGCAGCTGCCGGCAGCAAAGTAGACCATACAGCCGCTCGCTCGCGCGGACGCGCAGCAAAGATTACTCGCAACTTTTCTCTCTCTTGCTCTTTCACGATTCCTCTGCAGGATTCCATCTAGGCGCCTCTTGGCTCACGCGTACAGAAGTAGTAGTAACATTTTCCACGCTTTTCTTCGTCTTGGCCGTTTTTTTTCCCCTCGTTCCCTTTTTTTCGTGCTGTTATATCTTGCCGTCAAACGTCGCAGAGATGCAATAATACGCCGAGTATACAGCGCGAATCGGTCTCATTAAAGGCACGAGAGATGAAAGCTCGTCAAACGTACATGTATCTCGCTAATGCGTGCAAATTGATGATATATAGGCTTTTCGCGCGCTCGCGACACGAGAATAATTACACAGCCGAATGACGCGCGAGCATCTCGCACGTACCGAATGATCGGTGCGCAGCTGATGTTATAACGTTTCCAACGGGGTTTCCAGCCTGAGCGGGCACTGGCCATTTTTAATGCACCTTTGACCCGCTTTATGACGTACGTATATATACACACTCGCTCGCTCGCTTGCTCGCCCCGTCGTATAATGTACCTTTTTTATCGCCGCTTAATTAAATTATTTATTCATTTGTTCGTTGTATAATGAGCTCTCGCGAAAACACATCCCTATATTATATACTATACATATATAGAACACGCCGAGCTCTCTCTCTCTCTCGCGTGTATATACTCCGGCTCTCGAAATAAAAATAATAAAATATGCCCGCTCGCTCGTGAACACACACACATAGAAGCGAGCGAGGGTATTGGTAGTTTTATTGCGCTCGTACTACCTTGCTTTTGTTTCGCTTACGTGCATATAGATAATCGTAACTTTAGCCATATAAAATCCAATATCTCTGCTGCTCATGCTCGCGCCCGAGCTGTGTGTGTAGGCTTTTATATGCGCCTCTTGTACCTCTTCGGCGGTGCTGCTTTTTTTTTCATTCCTTTTTTTTACAACTTGTGTGTAATCATTATTAGTGCATGTAAGTATAGGCCTCGTTGAGCAAAGAAGATAAAACGCGGCGCGAAAAAATCGTTCCCAGTGGTGTTGTTGCTGTTGCTGTACACGCGTACACCCACCGCGCGTACGTATAATACTCGTTGGTACGGACACGAGTATATTTACAGCTCGTAAGTCGAGTCGATAAATATTTCGCTGATTTTTGCTGACGCGTAACAAAAAAGCATAATTCCTCGAGCATATCTATCTCGCACAAACTTCGACTGCATCGGTGGTGGTATCAGTGGGGCACAGAAGCCGTCGTCGTCGTCGTCGTCGTCATCGTGTGTGTGCATTAAACTCTATTGAAAATTTATGCGCCGCATCGCCCGAGAAGCTAGTAGTGAAAGAGACAGCATAAAAGCACCGTACAACCATATATACACGTATACACACACACATACACACGGCGTTGGTTTCTTTCCTTTCATGCAGCTTTTTTTGGTGCATTTGCAGCGGCAGCTTGACATTTGCATCGCGAGAGGAGAAAGAGGCAGCTGCTGCTGCTGCTGCGGTACGAAAAGGGAGAAAAAGATACTTTAAGCTTTTCGTGCAATGTATAAATGCACTCTCTGGCCGCTGAATATTTTATATTGGTTTTCTTTTTTCTTTTTTCTTCTTCTTTTTTCTCCTTCTTTTTTTGTTTATTCGTCTCTCTCTCTGCTGCACCCCGCCCGAGTGCACGAATGCAAATAAGTTTATAAAATTACAGTGGCTTCGTCTTTTTACAGTCATTACGCATTCATCGTGAACGTTGTAAACAGCGCGCTCGGCCCGGCGCGTTCTTTCAATTTTTTGCTCATACCTCTTTATCCCTCTCTCTCCCTCGATTATTAAAAGGGCTCAAAGGGCCGGGGCTTGAAATCGAAAAAAATGCCCATTCATCCGTGGGTCGCGCGCGCTCACTCAATGAGTAATTTAACGAGATGGATATTATGAAAAAAATGTAAAATGCAACAAAGTGTGCTCGAGCGTGTTTATTCAGGGTGACCTAATATGAGTCGGGGATCACTTCGGCCGACGAGGTTCCAAAAAAAAAAAAAATATATACCTGAGTGCTCTGTAGTAGCTCAAAACCCTGAATATTATACGACAGCTGAAGTTATTCGTACAAAAAATATGAAACCCGCCTACGTACTTCAAAAATTTAGGAATTCAAAAAATGCACCTGGGAAAGTGGAAGAAAAATCCGTTCTATAAATTGCAACAAAAAAAGAAAGTCGTTTCGATTTTAAGCCGGCCTTTGAGACCTTAATAAATATTGCATCGCCCAGCGCAAAAAAAACTCTCAACCGAGCTCGAATGAATTTTTTTTTCGTATTTTTTTATTTTGTCTGCTCCAAAAAACAGAATATTAATTTCGATTCGTTAGCCGCGAGTATTATAAGTGGTTTTCTCTCTAGCACCTTCTACACAGAGAGCGCGCCGGCATTTCCACGCGCGGGCATTATTAGGAGAGAGAGAGAGAGAAAAGTTCATTGGAACGTTTAAATTTTGTAGCGGAGCAAAATAGACGTACCAGCAGCAGCAGCAGCAGCAGCAGTAAATTGAAATACCCGGGCGAGAAGAGCGAATCGAAAAGCGCATCATGAAATCGTTCAAGTGGACACGCATTGAAAAGAGGAGAGCGTTCACGGCTCAATAGGTAGCAGAGGCAGCAGCAGGATGGGCTCGATAAAATTCATTAATTGAAAATCTGTGCGGTGGAATTTTTTCTCTAATGGTCAGCGCGGGCGCTGAATCTCTGCTACCGCTGCAAAGAGTCATTTGCGCGCGCCCGCGTAAAAAGAAGTAGAGATGCCTCTTGTTGGAGTATATTATATTCCGTCTCATCGGAGCGAAAAAAAATATTCTTATGGCCTCCCCCACGTTGCTGTCGAGCAAAGTGCGCGTGACTGGGGAAAAATACGAGAGACTGCGTGGAGGAGGGACTCGCGAGCTTGCAAGCTCTTAGACTCCTCCAAAGAGACGACGACGACTACGACGAGTGGCATAAGCCGCGCTCTCGCGAGCTCCTCTCGAGTGTTACACACGCACACGCGTATATATATACACGCTGGGATCTTCATTCTTATTTCGCGCAAGTAGTACTGCACACATAAGGATCGGGTTCAGAGCGCATAACTCCCTGCGAGTTATATCTCCTCTCGCTCGTACGTTTCCCACACATGTTACAGGACAGGTTGTGCGTGGGTGTGCGGGAGGAGATGGTCCGGATGGTCGGCGCCCCAGCTAATTTAGCCCGAAAATTAATTAGCAGCAGAGAGTAGTAGTGGTGGTAGTAGTAGTAGCTATGCTGTCTGCAAACCCAACTGGGCGAGAGAATCATCCCCGATGGACTTCTCGTTCTCGCGCGTGTCTATATACATAGGGAAATTTGATTAGCTATCCGCCCTCGGCTCCCTCAACCCCCCTCGCGCGATAGAGAGCTAGATTTACCTGTACTGGGGGGAGGGATGCACAACGGGGATGATGCAGTCATCATCAACTGCCGGGGAGCTATATTATTACACGTGGATGCGCTTGCCGCCGACGTATATACCTAGAGAGAGGCAGGCAGAGGAAATATCTTCATTCCGCTGTTTAATTTGAGCGGGCTGCGAGAGAATATTTTCCCGCGCGCTCCATCTCTTTTTTGATGAAAAAAAAACTAGCCGCCACTGCGAGCGGCTTTGTTTGACCAAGACAATAAGCCGCTTGGGTAATTACAACGCGATTTTCCCCGAAAACCCGTAGAGAGAGAGAGAGAGAGAGAGAGAGAGATAGGGAAATATTTTCTATGATATATACGTATATTGGCACACGCTACCACTGCAACGCCGGCATTCATCAAGAGGGATTTTATATTTTTTGCCTCTCTCTCTCGCTCGCTCTTATATTCCTTACCCCAAAAAAGTCAACTTTTTCAACTCTACTCACTGTCTCTCTCGCTCGCCAAGCTGGAGTTTACCCACAAAAGCACAACTCGAAACTTCGACGAGTGTATATGCACACGCACGTGCCTCCTCCTCCCCCTCGTGCTATGTACATAACTTCTCAAACTTTTCATGCTCCTGCACGTTCGTGCACATACACACACACAGAGTCATTATTTACGTGTCTCTCTCTCTCTGCACTGTATCAGTCGCACATGTACAATAGCCCGCAGAGAAAAAGGAGAAATTTTCAATCCTTTACATTTTTTTTGCTTCTTCTCTCCGGTCTCTCGTTTTGGCAAGGAGACACTTCTTCCTTTCCAGACTGACGCGCTTATACTACTACGTATATAACGTACACGTGCTCAGCTCTCTTGTGCTACTGCTGCGACCGATGGGTTTATATTTACCGAGCGAGTGTGTATGTGCTCGACGTACCAGAGAGACAGAGAGCTCTGCGATTTTCCGACGACGACGAGCTTGGATTGGCCTCGAGCTAGCCCCTCGCGTACACGCATACGGGAAAAACAGGCCGCGCAATTAGACCTCTATGCTCTCGAGAGCGAGCAAACCACACCCCATCCTCATCCTCCTCCTCCCTTGCTGAGCGAGACGTCATCTTCGCGAGGTCTTTGTCACATACACACACACTCACTTGCACATGTACTCATACGCTATAGGGCCGTGTTCGAGCTCGAGCGCACGCTTATTTGGCCCTGGTCCAGGCCTTTATAGCTCACCACTGCGACCCCTCGCCGCCGTGTACGAGAGACGAGAGAATGTCCATTACGTCCATTAGTGGTGTGCGCTAAACTCTTTATTGCCTCCTTCGCTGCTGCTGTTCCATTGTCGAGGCGCTCCGAAAAGGGCTTGCGGAAGTGCCATTATTTCGATATATAACGCGCGCCAAACAGCCCATCGGTTTGTGCTGTTTTTTTTCTCTTTCTGTCTCTCTATCCGAACGATGTGCGCTCTCGAATTTCCACCTCATTATGTACAAATTTGAATCGCGATATATAGAGATCTCGATGTTCGCTGCGGGATTCGACTGCGCGCGCGGTACGGGCACCTGTTTCCGATTAATTGCGTTTTCGGTATATATTACCGCGCATAGACTGCCAAGCCGTGTGTGTGTGTATACGTCTGAATTTCTGTAAATGGTGACACTGCGCGCTGCTCCGCGCGCGGCGTCGCTTTTGGCGTTCGTCCAACGATACTGGGAGAAAAAAACAGCGAATTCGAAACGCACTCGGTTTGGGTAGCGTGTTCGTGTTTTGCCGCGCGCATATACAGAGATATACGCAGAGCTCGAGTAAAATCGCGTGAAATTATGCCGCTGGCGGGACCCGTGCTGCAAGCTCGCGCGCGCGGGAGATTGCTATCAATGTGCCGCGGTCGAATTGAATTACACAAGGGAGGGAGCGAGGAAGAAGAAGAAGGGGGTCACCGATATAGGAGTTGGAAATAAAACGAGAGAGAAGGAAAATAGAGTTAAAGCGCCGCGAGCGCGCGAAATGTACTACTCGATAAAAATAATATTGTTAGGAGACGCGCGCCGCAGCGGAGACACGGTGACACGGAGAGATAGGCTGTCGCGCAGAGACAGACAGGCGGAATAGAAAGAGAGAGAGAGAGAGAGAAAAAATAGCAAAACGAAGAAAACTCGAGGTATATACAGACGGCAAGTGCAGAAACGAGTAAATGCCTTTCGGTGTGTAGAACGAAATTGTATGTTTGTGCGGGTGTCGGTGAGTTTGCTTGTATGTGTATGAAGACAGAATCGCGCGAGATAAATAGAGAGACGAACGAACGAACGAAGTGAACGAACGCGCGGACATCCGGGAAACGGAATTCCCCTCTCGTTAGGAAGTGCCAATGTCGATATCGCAATATGCCACACACATATATATATATAGTTATTATGTACCGAATTGTACACACACTATTATATACGTATGGAACAAAAGAATTTTCGTGCAGCAATTCATATATACATTATACTCGAGCGATAATAACGATAATAACCTCTGTGATTTTTGTTTCTGTGTTTTTTAGATGAGGACTCGGAGCGGAGGTCTTTGACGCGAGGAGTGTGGCAACGACAACAACAATAACAACAACAGCAAAAACAGCAGCAACCCCCCGAAAGAACAAACAAATATACGCGAATGATGCACCACCAGCGCCGTCAGAAGCCACCGCCGGAGCGCAGAAAATAAGAAATAGCTCGCACGCGCGCGTGTCTGTGCCGAAGAAAAATCAATCCTCTTCCTATCTGGCTCTGCTCTTTTTTTTCGCCACCCGTGTGCCGTGCTGCTGCTGCTTTTTTATACCCATGTCGAGATAACACATACGCATCGGCGCACGCACGCACGCAGCCCGTCTACCTTCGCATAGCAGCGCACTTTTTTTTTGCTTCAAGAGACAGCCCGAGGGAAATCTCTCTCTCTCTCGACTTCGTGCGTGTGCATGTACCATCTGTGATAATATATAGAAGAAGAAGAAGAAGAAGAGCAGCCGAGTTTGTCATATACAAATAGAAAGGAGGCAAATATCGTTACATTGATATCGTTCATATTGCGGCGACGAAGCAGTAGCAGACAGCGACGATGATGGGCTTTCCAAGACGACGCTCGCTCTGGCTGAAAGTGGCCATCCTGGCCGGTGCCGTGTGGCTGACAGTATGTTTCCTGCTCTACACGGAGGACAGACAGGCGGCCGCCGCGGTGGCCGTGGACGATCAGCAGCAACACGAGGCGCAACAACTGGTGGGCGCCGCCGCAGGTCCACCGCAGCCAATTCAGATGGCCAACGGTTTCGTGCCCCCGCAGGTGCAGTCGATCAAGAGAGAGACCCAGGGCAACTCGGGCCAGAGCAAGTCCAAGATGAATAATCAGGCGGGACCCGAGCAAGGTGAGCGATAATTGCATTTTTGTGCTTTTCTTTGAGAAACAAAATTAAAAATAAATAAATAAATAAATAAAATAAAGCGAGAGAAGGAATTATTAAAGTCGGAAGATTGTATCGTCTCTCTCTCTTTTCTCGTTGGGCTTTCAACTCGAATCCCAACGGGGCGAACGAGCGAGACTTTGACGAAGCGAAACTGCAGCAGCAAGTTTATTTCACACGGCTTTCTCTCTCTCTCTCTCTCTCTCTCGACATATTACCTCTCACTATACTATATACTATATACCTGTGTCTGTCTGTCTGTTTAAAGGTGGCGGCGTGCTGGTGGCACCGAGGGATCAAGACGCCTCGGCGCCCGGCGAGATGGGTCGACCGGTCGTCCTCCCGACGAATCTCACTGCGGAAACGAAGAAGCTCGTCGACGACGGCTGGATAAATAATGCCTTCAATCAGTACGCTAGCGATTTGATTTCCGTGCATCGCTCGCTGCCCGATCCTCGCGATCCATGGTGAGTTTCTCTCTCTCTCTCTCTCGCTTTATTTTTATCTATCTGTATATACTTTGCTGCCTGCAGCACAATTGCGCGAAATTAGAGATTCTGGAAGGAGGAGGAGAAGGAGGAGAAGGCAAGATTGATCACGCGCTGTATGTAATAAATTTCTCCGGCCACTGTAACATCTCATTTGATTCCACGTAGGTCAAATATTGGCCCAGCGGCGCGCGCGGGTGTATGTATATAAACCGATCGAGCCTTTATGTACTCGTCGTTTTCTTCTTTTTTTTTTATATCCACTCGTACGTATAGCTATACGCACAGAGTCGAGAGACTTAGGGGAGGCGAAACTCGAGAGTTCGAACCGAGTCCGAGAGAGCTGCTGGAGAGAGAATCGCGTGTAACTAAGAAAAGCAGCTCGAGACACAAAGGTGATTGTGACGACGAGGTCTTGAGGGAAATCAAGCCCACCAGGAGGCTGACTTTTTGATGTTGCTCGCTCGCTCACACACACTCTACGGACTCAACTGGCTCTTAAAGCACCCACACACACACACACACACACACACACACACACACACACACACACACACACACACAAGTTACCGCGCGGAGAGAGAGTTTACACTGCACGAGAGAATATATATTCGTCGCGGGCTAATAAAAGTAAAGGATAAAGTTGGATCGTTAGCTGCTCGCTCTCTTTATAAGAAATTCATGGAATTTGACGGCTAAATAAATGACAAGTGTATTATTATGCGAGCTGCTGCTGCTGCTCGGCATAGCGGAAAATGAAGCTGCAATCAGGATTATAAACGCGAGAATAGCGTCATCACGTATGCATAAACTTATTCGCGGTGCGCGCGTGCGCCTAGGTTATATAGAATAGAAGAGCTATTCAAAAGCTTTGTTAATTAATGGAAGGCTGCTCTCAATTCTGCTTCAATCGCAGATGAGCCGCGTCTCGTTCATGATGATGACGACTACGACGATGATCATGACGATCGCAAACAAAAGTTTAACGTATAGTTCGGCGCGATAAATCGTTGAAACGCGACGCGCTGATTAATAATGCCCTAATAATACGCGCAGCTCGTGCTGCTGCGTATAAAGGGGCTTTAAAGCTCGCGAGGCGATCATCTTCGTCGTCGTCGGCTTCGTCGAGCTAGGCCGCAACAGCGTATTCGGCTCTACGCGCGGGGGAGGAAAATTTATCGTCGCGATGAACTCTTACTCTCTTGCGCAATTTTCGTCGTATACGTATATATACGAACACGCAGAAGCTCGCCCCCATTCCTCCTTTCCTAGCAAGCTCGCGCGTGTGCTGCACTTACGTTGCAACTTCCTTAAAACGAGAATAATGCCGCACACGTACGTACAGCAGCAGCATGTGCCTGGGTTTCGGGAGCTGGAAATTTTCGTGATACTACTGCTAGCTCGTAAATTGGCGCGTTTAGCGGCGAAGGGAGGGAGGGAGTTACACACACGCTCGTGTTGTAGTAAGTTTCTCACATGCAGCTGCAGCAGCAGCAGAATCGTGTCCGGGGTAATGTACGGAAAGCCGCAAGCTTCCTCTTGCTCTGCGCTTCTCGGAGAAGTAACAGCGGCACTAAGAGTCATAAGTAGAGAGGACCACCACCACGAGTAGTAGTAGCAAAGGCTCATGCGGCATATAGAGAAATTAACGCGCTTTGCGGAATATTAATTATACCCTTTGGTATGCGTGCGCGAATATTGAGCGCGCGACGATATCGGAGAAAACGGGATTGCCGATGAGTGTGTCTCCGTCCCTTCCACGGCGCCTGATGTAAGGTGTCCGATCCCGAAGAAGCGGCGCCTGTATTGTATATAGATGTGGTGACGAGTGGCGCGTCGTCCGAATGTAGTACTGTGGCGTGGAGAGGGGAGTTTCAAATAAGGGCGAGCTGCCGATTGATTGCGACGATGGGAGTTGGAAGCTGTATCGTATAGCCGAGCATCGCTTAATTACATTATATGCATTAGGCTGGGGACCAACAATACCATTTTTCCTATTGAAAACTATAGATTAGTTGTTAAAACAATGAGAAGGATATAATTTTGTACAAAAAGCCATCATTTATCATTTATGAGTTTGTGAATTGTGTTTTGATTGCGTGTTTACAATACAATTCGGCTAAGCCGCCTCGCGGCCAGAGCAAGAGGCTTCTATTCGTGTGGATACTTGAATTAATTATTATTATTTGGTTTTAAATCATCAATGAATATTTGCTCTTTTAAATTTTTATACGAGCTGCTTTCCTCTCGCTTTTTAACAAGTAAAAACGTCACATAGATCAGAGAAGTATAGAGACCGTCACTTTCTCCGCTTTTTCACCTGCACTTTGTATCATACGTTCGACTCGTTGAACCTCGGTCGCGTCGACGACGCGCTTTTTATTAATCGCACGAAAAATCAACGCGCCACATCCGGTGTGCGCCGGCACTACCACTACTAATACCAAAAAAAATCCGTCCGGACGAAATTATTATATACACGTAGCGGGCTCGATATATCGTTCTCAAATGTCGTCGACGCAGGCGAAAAAAAGCACAGTCGCTCGCAACGATCGAGCAATCAATTTTTCGTCACTTTTTCGCGCACGGCTATAAAAGTTTCGGATACGATGTATAGGTGTACGCGCACACGTATAGCATATAGTAGGAGCTTCGAGCGAGAGGCTTTGTACTTTTTGTCGCCTCTTTCTCTCTCTTTAAAATACGTATGCGGGATGCATACGATAGCGAGAGCTCCGCAATCGCTCGTTATGAAATTGGGTAGAAACAAACGGATGCCTCGTTACAGTTCGTACTATATAGTTAGTCGTACCAGTAGTAGTACACACGTCGCTCGATAATGTTGCCTCTCCGTGTACGTGTGTGCTCGAATTATCACACAGGGATATGTTATAGCGCACAGCGAGGTCTGTTAGTAGTTGCAGCGTGTGCAGTGTGCACATAACATTACTCGGGGATCGATTTGCAAACTGCCGTGTTGTTTGCCAGTCTCTCTCTCTCTCTCTCTCCTTCTCTCTTTGGCAGTCGGGCATTGTTACCATTAGCCTAATGCCTGTGTATAGAGCTGCTAGCTAGCTACTAGTGGTAGTATACTAACCGAGAGAGCCCGGCGACGCACTCGACCGTACATACTGTGTGCTGTGCAGTGCTCAAAGAAGTGCAAATCATTCGATAATATTGCTCTATTTGGCTTTTCGGCTTTTTTCGCTTCATTGGGCGCGCACTGCTGTTGTACACAGAGCTCCTTTTCAATACCCATACTATATATAGGTACTGGTAGCAGCGATCCGTGTTGTGTAGTACGACGAGCCTAATAATACTCGCGGCGTCGTAGCCCAGAGAGAGAGAGAGAGAGAGAGAGAGAAAAGAGAGAGGACGCAACAAAAAAGTTTTTAATAATCTACGGCATTGTTGGGGCTGCTGCTGCGGCGGCAGCAATGAGGAGCAGCGGCAATGCAACACGTTCGAGAGAGCATCATGGTCCAGAAAGTTTTAATTCATTTCCGCTTGAAAACTTTACGTTGTAGGTATGAATGTTGTGAAAATATGAGCCACTACCACCACTAGTACTGTTGCTGCAATGCCTCGAGAGCATTTCCATTCAACGAGGAAGTTTGCAAAGGCATCGTAATGCAGAGCAAACTGCAGCAGCAGCGGCTCGCGTACACGCACACAGATCCGTATATCTATATCTACGTATTTGCAAATCTTGTGCAAGCAGCGGCAGGAAATATCGCGTTTGAAAAATATGCCGCAGTCCCGATCGCGACGGCCTATCCCCATTGTGTTGCACGTATATATCGACGGCGGGGCCAACGACGATAATATAATGACGAGTATGCCCGCGTACCAGTATGTGCACATACAAGCAGTACCCGTGGTGGTCCTCTCGACTCCGCGGCTGGCTTGTAACGATGCCTCTATATATGTAGGCAGCTTTGCTTCGTCGAGGTCCGCACGTTTACGAGTACGCACTTTATAATACCTGCAGCGTAGCACAGTAGTAGTAGTAGTAGTACCCCCGGAGCCTCTAGTCTCTCTCTCTCTCTATGCAGCTGGATGCTGCGCAATAAACGACGATACTGCCGGGGCACACAAACACACAGACACACACCCACACGTATTATGGCTAATTGAGAATCTCTTCGAGTGGAACGCAAGAAATTTCTCCAGCCGTGGAGAGCAGTGGCAGCAGTGGCGGCAGCAGTATAAACTTGATTTCGACCGATAACTGAATTATAGCCCCATTGTAACGGATGCCGTTTGCTAATTTCGATTCTATCGCCGTCGTTATACCTATTCGGTGCGGCCGGGCCTGGGCTACTACTCGCGCGTCGCGTATATATGGTCCTTTCCCCCCAATTTGTGTGCAGCTATGCTGTGTATTATTATATACGTAGATATATATTTGCGCTTGTTAGTGCTCTGCTCCTCTCTCACTGCCGCTGTGTTAGTGTGCTATACACACCGACGCGTCGCATCAACCCTCGCTCGCCGAGAGAGCCTCTATATATACCATAATATGGCAAAGGCCTATTTATTACTCGCATTAAAACGTAAATTGTATATACTTTTAGCGGGGGCCCGAGCGTCGTTAAAGTACCGCTCGCACACACACAAACAGCGACTTGCCTTAATGTCGTCGAAAGTACTCTCCGTAGAGAGAGTGAGAGAGAAAGACTTTAAACGGTCATAAAAATAAATTGCATGTTTATTTAGCAAAAACATATATTACGTTTTATATGCATCAACTTTTTTTTCTGAGCGCAAAAGGACTCCCACACGGAGCAGCGGCAAAAAGCTCAGCGAGAGAGAGAGAGGAGTGCAAAAACGCCGATGTATTAACAGAGAGAGAGAACGCTAACGATCGTGACCTACATGCGAGGAGTTCATTATTTTAATTTTTTTCCCACGCGCCCGAGCGGGCGTTATGTCGGAAAACGTCGAGTGAACGAGAGAGAGAGAAAAACGGTCCGCGTCGAAGAAAATGTACTTTCCATCTAGAACTCGGAGCTCGCACAAAAACTGTTCGTAATTTTCTTCTTCTTCGACGATCCCTAGCCCGGACGATTGTGTGTGAGCCTAGGAGGGGTGAGGGAGAGTCTCGATGAGGTGCGCATGATAGTGGCAGAGTAATTGAATTTCTTTTAAGACCGATAATCAAGAATTCAGTTCTTCAATTTTTTCCCCCCCGTCGCCTCTTTCTTCGCATTGCTGCGCGTGGTGCAGTAGCAGCAAAGAGCAGTCGTCGTCGTTGGCGCAAGGCTAAAGAAAGTTTTCAAGTCATATTATACAAGGGCGAGAACGCAGATATAGCGGTATGACCGAATGGAGATCTTTCTCTTTCTCTCTCTCGGTAAGACTCGAAGTTGTGTAAAAAAAAGGAGAGAGAGAGAGAGAGAATGAAAGAAAGTGTGCACAGAGGGCGGTGGAGCTTTAGCGGGACTTTATCAAAAGTCAACAATCTGAAGGCAAGCTAGCGAGCGAGAGGCCAGAGCAGAGCTTCTATGCTCTCCTCCTCCTCCTGCTCATCTTCCTTTCTCTCTCTCATTCTGTTGCTTTACTGCGCACAGCAGCAGTCTAGAATTTTTCGAGCGTAAATATTGAATGAAACTATACACACCCGAGCGCGCGCGCAGAGAGCTAGAGGCGAAATGTGTATCGTATCATTGATAATTCAGTTATATATTCCTGCTGCGCGTCGCCGCCGCGAGCGCATACACAGAGGAAGGGGTCGGGGTGCGCAGAGAGAGATAGCTACTGCTGTTGCCGAGGATGAATCGTTGATGGGCTATATTGTATGGGAAAAAGTGAAAAATACATCACCCACGTCCCGGTTCTCTCGAGTCACTTTGTGTATCGGGACAAAAAAAAAAAGAAGAAAAAAAATAGTCAATCCGTGCCGCTAACTGAGAATAGTGCACTCTGCAACAAAATCGCGAGCACAAATCGCGTACGTATAATACGAGAATACATCCCCAACGGCGAGTATGAAAAGAGAGAGAGAGAGAGAGAAAAAGAAGAGGATGGAGAAAATGGTAAATAAAAGGCGGCAGCGCAGCGTCGTGTGTCACGTGACCCGCATGAGTAAAGACGACAACGACGACGACGACGAGCGAAAAGATATCTGCCAAGCTGCTGCTGCTGCTGCTTCGCGTGGACTCGTCGTTTATTTTGCTACTGCTACTGCTACACATGCCAAATTTGTCCTAGCTACTATAAAAGACGAAGCGGACTCGTGCCGCTGCTGCTTCTTCTCTACCCGCCGTCGCTATATATACGCGCGATATGCTCCCGATATAATAACGCGATACGACAAGGCTATTTCGGAATTTTTAAAGGATATATGTCCTTGCGTCGCGTGCACACACGTATACTACACGTCGAGGGGAAAGAGGTTTTTTTCGCGTCCACCCTCATGGCCGTTATATGTACGAGGAACGAGAATATAGGAGTTATAATCTCGAAGCAGCATCGGAGGTTGTATTAAAGTAGCAGAGACACGCGTCAAAGGCGAAGATACAACGACGAGAAAAAAAGCGAGCCAAGAAAAGGAAACGAGCCGCGAAACAAGCCCGCTCGATTTCTGCTGCACGTCTCTTCTCATTTTTGTTCAAGAGAGCGCGTGCATGTAAATACTCGCTGCAGTGGTGGTGGTCTCGCAACTAGACTCGTTACAAGGAGCAAAAGCTCGCTTACGCGCGCCGTGCATTACGATAGCACGTAGGGAGACAGAGAAAGCCGCAAAAAGAAAAATACGTATCAACGCCCACACGCGCGCGTTAACAGAAGATCATTGAGTCGACTGTCGTCGCATATAGTATATAAAGTTGCCTGTCTAATGAGCACGAAAGCTCGAGTGCTTCTCACCGCCCCCTTTCTAAAGCGCAGCGAGGCCTCACTAGCTATAGTGAGAGCACAGACAATTTTTTTTTATATTATACCCATCGTATATATGCTTTACAACTGCAACAGGAGAGTATCATTCGCTATACGGCTCTACGAGAGTAGACGTATAAGCTCAACCCTCTCTGCAAGCTTGCAAGCTCGCGCGCGCTTAGTCTCATTACCAAGATGTACACCGTATGTATGTATACGTGTGTATTACGACTCTTTATCTTCTCTGTTCTCTCTGTGCCGTGCATGCGGGAATATACGTATAAGAAAGAGGGGAGAAAGAGAGAAATGTTCTCTCTCTCTCCCTCTGTCTCCTTTTGCACTTTGCACTGCTGCATATAAAACACACGCGCATACAGTGCACAGCATTACCGAGACTGAATCTAATATCGTATCGTTTCAAAGGGTAAATTGATAAACACTTGGCGCTTTTGTTTGCCATCTCTGCGCACGTTAGTAAACCGGCAGCTCGCAGCTCCGCTCCGCGCGCTGTGTGTATAATTCACCGCGTCAATAAAAGCTCTATACTCTAAGCAGTAGCGGCAGTGTCGGTCTCGGGGCGCTGCAGCGAACGAGCCGAGCGACAGCATGAAATCATCGAATGTATAACGCGCGAGTGTGTACATAAACATACAGACTTTATATACGGAGGCAAGTTTTCGTAAGTGGCACAACAAGCTTCTCGAACAAACTGAGCTTTAGCGGCGTGGAGCTTTTCTCTCTCTCTCGCTCTGTCTCTACCTTCCTCATCCCTCTCTCTCTATCTCTCTCTCTCTCTCGTGGGAGAAAGAGAAAAAGAAACGCGCACACGAGGCTGCTGCTCGACGGCGCAGATTTAGAGCCGAGTAAATTCTCACGACTCCGCGACTCGCATCATTTATACATTTATGTGTGCAGTACGTATAATGCGCGGGGGTAGAGTAGGAGAGCACACGCGCGCGAGAGCAGATCTTCGACGTCGAGCGCTGATGCAGCAGTAGCAGCAGTGCCGGTGGTGGCTCGACACAAAGAGCGAGAGAGGTAGAGGAAAGGAGCTTGTCGTCGAAGTCGAGGCATTCATCTCTATCTTTCGCGCTCGCTCGCGCTACTGTGCACGGCCTACATATAGTCAGCACACGTATGTGTGTGTGATTTTGCTTGAAAGCTGCTCTCCCCCGGTGCCATGCGCGCAGCGGCAAGTATATAATGAAGCGCTTGATTTATATTCAAACCTGTCTCAGCGCTTCTCTCTCGCTCTATCTTTATTTCTTGCCGTGTGTCTTGTGTTTGTTCGTGCACTAATTACTGCACTATAGGTGCGCTGCTGCTCTGCCATGCGCGCAGTGCCAAATCAGACAAGCTCTAGACTCTCTCTCTAGAGTGTGTTATACGTCTGTGTGTGTAGAGCTGATTTTGAATCGCACACGTATGCGAGCGCGGCGTATATAAATCATAAGCCCCGCGCGATGTTTTCAACAATATACACACATACACGCATACACACATACACATAACATTTGGCGCGCGCCAACTTTGCGTGCCAGTAGCAGGAGGAGTTTTCCTGCCTTCTATACGCAGACAGAGAGAGATTTATTGCCGTATCTGCGAATGTAGGAAAGAAAATCTTCGCGCACAACACAGCAGTACAGAGAGGAAGAGAGAGAGCCCAAATCCTTCGCGGCCGCGCGGGCATAAATTATCCACGAGGCGATATTCGAGACCCCGGCACGCGAAAAATCGCCGCGATGGGGCCCGGCGCGCAGCAGCACTACTGCTAGAGCTAAATGCGCGCGCGAAAAGAGGCGCGAGATACGCACGCAGCTTTGAATAATGGATGTGCATTATCGAATGATACATCGTACGTATATACATATGGCAAAATGTTAGAGGGTATTTCATCGTGTATATGGACGGACACGCGATATATAAAGCTGTATTATCCTCGATTCGTCTTTACGAGGCAATTACGTTCGACCGTGTAGCAGAGCAGCAGCAGCAGCACAGCGTGTAGTTTCGAGAGAGAAGAAGTAGTAGAAGAAGAAAGATGTAGTAGTATGCGCCTGTACTGGCTATTGCCTTAGTCTCGTAAAACCTAATGGTCCGAGAACGTATTTTTTCTCTTTCAGCCCCCCGTTCTCCTCTTTTGAAATAACCCATCTCCATTATCTAAACTATGTTCATGCGACGCGTGCGAAGGAGCTTTTTTTTGTTCTCGTTGTTGTCGAAGCCCGTATCTTTTGTCTTTGTTTTTGCGCGCGAGCGACGCGTTATAATACTGCAAAAAATATATATATCATAAGCTTTGATTTCGTTCGAGTAAAAGTAATTACGAGCGACGAGCGACGCGAACGGTGTCGACTCGCTGAAAGTTTAAACAACAAATCTTAAGATAACTCACACACACACGTGCGTACGAAGCTGAGCTGCTACTGCCGTTGCTGCTGCTCATGAGACGAGAGAGAAAAGTAGAAAAGTACTTCAACGCGCGTACACAACTTTATGATAACCGTTGGGAGGATAACTTTATGATGAGAGAGAGAGCTGCGAGGGAGAGGAATAAGAAGAGAGAGAGAGAGAGAGAGAGAGAAGAAGTTGGCAGACACAAGTTTTACCGGTCTTATAAGCACTTCTTCCACCTCCTTCTCTTGGTCCGATGTTCATCCTCTTGTTTCGCTTCCGAACGTTCTGCTGCTGCCTCTGGAACACTGGCCATACACGCGCTCGCATACACGTACTCCGGATCCGCAAAAGATTTTACTCTCTGGCTCTGCCGCCGCTTTCTCGGCTGTTTTCCTTCCTTTTTTATTAATGAAAACTACTTACGGCTACTGCTGTTGCAGGAAAAACACGACGCGTCGAATTTAATACTTTAATATCTCGAGTTATCCTCTCTCTCCCCGTGTGTTTGTTCGGAATTTCGATGCGCTAGAGCTGGTATAGCTCGGCTACTAAGTGACTTATGCATGTATATCGGGGGATGTAGGAAGAGGTGGAGGCCCAGAGCTTCGGCCGTTATCCGTGAAATTTAAGTATGCGATAAGCTACTCGACTCTCCCCGCCTCCTCCTCTGGTCCCTCGCCACGGAGCTTGTGTTTCGCGAGCTCAGCTCGTAAGTATACATTCACGCACGCGCAAACACACACACACACATCAGCGTACTTATCGTTATTCACTTTTGCCTAAATGGATATTGCTGTTCGCCAGCTTAACGGCGCGTGCTCTCCTACCCTCCCTCCGTCCGCCGCCACTGCACTTTTAAATACGTGTTTTTTTTCATGCTACGCGCATACACACACTGGCAGCGGCGGCGGCTCTCGAGACTTTACAAAGCAAAAGTCATAAATTTCGCCTGGCTATATGTTTGTTTAACTCGAGTCCGCGCGCCGCAAGGAGTAGTTCTTGGGGTGTGGTTCGGCGTGTGTACGTACGCGCGTAAGTCCAAACATGCAAACACGCGAGCTTTATTACTTGGAAAGTCACAGATCGTCGCGATGCAGAAACAAAAAAAACCTATTACAGCTAGCCAAGAGCCAGCGCGCCAGATCGCAACAATCAAATTTGCTCCCTTTGCCTTACGAAGGGGGAAAGAGGAATGTATAGAGAATCCGCTCACGCGTATTTTTCAATCAAAGACATACGTATATGAGTGTTTCTGACTAACTTTTAAAATTGCACGTACTGATGTGTAAGTCAGGTAATTTACCATGCACAGTTCTGAAATTTTATCAGGGTCTTTAAGAAGACTTGAGAGATCTACACTTTTATTTTTGAGCGTTTTGGTGGCCCGTCCTTTTTGTATCGCACGTTTGAAAATCGATTTTACTCTTGAGTCAAAAAACGTACTGCGAATAAAATAAATTTTCGATAGCTTCTTAAAAAATGGACTATTAACCAAATGATCTGAAATTATCATGTTACCTTCCTTTATTCACATACTTTAGAAAAATTTGTGACCTGAACTTGATCCTCCTAAATTGGAAATTTCCCAGAATGTTTTCCGCGCGTACTGGATTATTTGAACTTTTAGCTTTTTTTATACATTTTCATTTTTTACAATGGACTATTGTTTTTTTTTATATCTGTATACATGTTTAAAAAGGGCTGGAAAAGACGAACAAAATGAGCCCAACCAGAACTCTGTCCCTTATTTAATAAGAATTGTACGCTGGATTGAACATTCGATAATCCTGCGTTAATCACTTAAAAATTTTTGAAAAAAATTTTTTTTTCATGAAATTTTTTTCTACTATGAATAAATTAATTAATTTATAAAAAAAATTTTTTTCATGGGAAATTTATAAACAATTTTTATAAAAAATTTTTTTTTTCATGAAAAATTTTTATAAATATATTTTTTTTCATGAAAAATTTTTTTCTTATCATGAATAAATAAATTATTCAACAAATAATTTTTTTTCACACACTTTCTTTTTTTATTTAAAAAATTTTGCTATATCATCAAGGGCAAGGCCGTAAAAAAAAAATTTTACATTTAATTCATTTATAATGACTACGCAATTCGCCTACGTAGATAATTATGTGCGGGATGATATAAGTAATGTCACATGAAAACACATGAAAGAAAAAGGGGTTTTTTCGCTTCAAAAAGTGCATAAGGAAACTTGAAAAAATCCAAAGAAATTTAAGGTCATGTTTTTCAATGCATAAAACAGAGAAAAAAATTTTCGAGTTTGATATTGGCTCGTATCGCCGTATATAAATTTTCCAAATTTTTAATTATTTTATCTGAAGGCCTGAAGCCCTCGAAAAATCTGAAGAAATTCAAGGTGCTTAGTTTTGTTGATATGTACTATTATGAATTTTTTCAGATTTTTTAATTACTTCAGGGCTTCAGAATGAATATAAATAAAGAATGGACGTTTATAGGGGTGGAGGGGGTAGGAGGGGGGGATGGGGAGTAAAATTTTGGCTTTAGGATTTTTTTACCATGTACTATAACATATCAAAAGCGCATCTAGATCGGTGTCATTCGAAAATTTGAAGAAGTTTTATTTTGACCCACATTTAAATCGGGTTTCCCAAATGGACTATGGAGGAAAATAAAGCCCAAAGTTATTTTTGGGATTCTTTGTTGATAATATTCAAGAAAAATTCATTCCGGATACGGTGCCGCTAAATTTTTCATCAAAAATTTTTTTAGGCGTTATTTTAAAAGTTAGTCAGAATCACTCATATGCATTGTGCGTGTGTGCTTGCGCGCGACTTGGCGCGCGTATCTTATTGCTGCACAGCGCGTGAGTGGTAAATATTTCACCTGCTCGGGAGAGTAACTTTTTCAATTCGTCGTCCGTGGCTGCAAGCTCGCTCGCTCGCGAGTAGTCTATGTTGCAGAGAGAGAGGATATAAACTTTGGTGTATGTGTGTTTCCAGCATAACAGCGTGCACGCGCGCGAGCTATATCTGTATACTTTGCAAAAAATGTATGTACGCTGCTGCTGCTGCATCGCTCGTACTTTATATCCGCGCGATTTATGGTCGTGTGTGTGTGGGCTGTTGCTCTCTCGCGTGCGCGCGTTGTTACACACATTCGCGGCGGGAAAGATTCCTACGATCGAAATAATGCCGCTCGCGAGCGGAGTGCTTTTTTCCTCCGCCCTTAATCTCATTGCAGTAGCTGTCCCCCGCTGTGCGCTTCGCGTCGCGTCGAGCGCGCGCGCCAGTGCGTGCGATCCGATTACAAGAAAGTTAGCTGCAGCTGCAGCGGTGGCAGCTATCGTTACATCGATGCTGCAAAGACAATTAAAACTTTATGCACTGCAGTTGCGCAGCTGCTTTTCTCTCTCTCTATCCACTCGTGTGTGCACGTGTATACACGAGTTGCAGTATAGCAGCAGCAGCAGCAGCAGCAGTAGTATAGCTCGTTTGTGTTAACCCTATAATACCTTATTCGCCAGGCGCTAGGAGTGTGTATAGCCATTTCAGCTTAACACCCTTGATCTTGATCCCTCGCTTGTGTGTTCGCTTCATTTTGCTATGGCGCTCTCTCTGTATCGAGGCCTTTTTCTACGTCGTAGAGTAAATCAAGATTCGTTGGACGAATAGATTAATTAATTTTTCTTGAGAATGCCTTCGCACTTTTAAATAAAATATTCTATAATGTATCAATATGTGTGTCAGTTTTCGATTATGTATGACGTTGAAAAAACCCTGAAATTTTGTGCAGATTCAATATTGCAGAAATCTTCGTTGAAAATGATTGCATAAATACTCATTTATTTTTTTACATAAACTGTACAAAAATTGAAGTCGTGTGCATTGTTTTTAACGCAAAGATAAACGTAACGGATTTAGTTTTATCTAAAAGGTAGTTCAAATCTAAAAGGTATAAGGTATTCATGTATACATAGTTGTAATATTAGTGAGTGAAAATTTAATTGACTTACATAAAGGAAAATAAGTCCCTCCTCGATCACATTAATTTTAAGGAAAATTTGTGCAACAATTTTGTCGTTGCCAATGTCGAATCCCGCTCGATTCCTCGCGCATCTGTCCGAGATAGTTGCGGTATAGCAGCGAGTTGGAGCTCGATTCGAAAAGAAAAAAAAAGTTGCCTCGCCAGCTAAAAAGAGGGGCCGCAGTCGATTCTTTCACGCGCGCAAACCAAAGTCTACAACACCGACTCGCATGTGTTGCGGGTTAAAGTCGCTCTCTCTCTCTCTCTCGCCTGCAGAGAAAAGAAAGAACGGAAGAGCAAGTGAGAGAGAGAGATGGAAATAGAGTGTATAAGGATGAGAAAGTTACACAAGTTTCGGGATAATCGAGGTTTGATTCTGTCTCTCTTCTCTCTCTCCCTTCGTATTCCGGGTATTCGGAAAATCCAATTACCTTCAAGCGAGCTTGCGAGCGCGCGCGTGGTAGAACGCGGGGGCTATATAGCTCGGCCCCGGTTTCGTATACGAGAGGCACTTCTCGTTTGTGTGTGCAATTTGCGATGCATCCTACCCTTTTCCAGCTTCGTACACTCGCACAGACACACACAAACGTATACGTACAAATGTATAGAGATACATTTCCGCGCGTTGTTCGTGCACAACCGCTGCAGCAGCAGTAATACACGCCGGGGCTATAGTTGCACGGCTGCGGATACAATGGCGCAACCACCGGCCCGAGCTATTTATTATTCGCATTTATCGTCGCGCGTTTATAGATCTATAAGCAGCAGCAGCGGACCTAGATATCAGAGATAAATTTCGATTATATTCGGCCGGGATGGTCTTTGATATTGCGGGGATACGGTCGGGTATTCAGTAGTACAGTGGAGCACAAGTAGTAAGGAGTCGCGCTCGGTCAGACACGCATCTCGAGCGGGTCAATTTACGAATTAGTCCGGGGGTATTATCCCGAGATATTGTTTCCGTGGCGATACAACAAATCGATTTATCGGCTAAAACGACCATTTCCATCCCCGAGTATTTTTATTTCTTTTTTCGTTTTTTGTTCTCTGTGTCTCAACTCGTCAACGTCTCAATCTTGCTCGCGCGTCGTTGTGTATAGAGGATGAAAAGAGACAGAGAGAGACCGAGACTAGCTGTACTCGGGTGCGAAGCGCGTATATTACGCCTCTCTCTCTCTGTGCGGGCGTACTCGTGGGAAATTTACCCAGCGAAAGCTCGTTGACAAATCGCGAGAAATCTCAGTCAGTCAGCTCTCTACTACGTAGCGTATACCTACGAAGCTCGTATGAATAAAGCATCGATTTACGCGTATACAGCGTCAGCAGCGCGAAATCTGTAGCGTTGCCTCCTCCCTACGCTGAGCGATATATATTTATAGAAGCGTCCTCGAGAGTTACTGCTGCTGTTTCGTGCGCGCGGCATCAAATTGAATCGTCGTCGCTTGTGTATATATCCGCGCATCGTGGGTCGAAATTGTTAGAGCCCGAGAGTCAATCCTTCCTTCCTAATGCCAGACGACCCGAGTTATGCCAGACGACCCGAGTACATGATGGTCAAATTGAGTCTTGCATCTGTCGACGTGCTGTGCATCGTTGTCTACTCCCCACCTCGTGTCGGAAATTGGGCGTACGTTGAGGAGGCTATTCTGAATTGCAGGACAGCCGCTGAGCGCACCATCTTGCTCGGCGACCTAAATATTGACTGGCAGGACCTGAGTAGCTCTCGTGAATTACGGGAGTCCTTGGAGGTGTGTGCACTGGCGAGGCTGGATTTCTCGCCTACCAATCACAAGCGCACTGCTCACACGAGCATTGATTACATATGTGTTAGCAACGTCGATGACGTGATGAGCTTTGACCAGACATCTGTCGCAGGTATCTCGACTCACGACTTTCTGGCTGCGACTCTGGCGCTGCGCGTTGGCATGTGTGAGCCGAGCGTCGCCAGGAGGCGATGCTACAGGAGTTTCGATCGAGAACTGTTTCTCCGTGATCTGGCGGAGTGTGACTGGCCCTCGGTCTGCCGCTGTGAATCGGTGGACGAGAAGGTTGACCTGTTTACCAGAACTATTACTGCGCTGTATGATCGGCATGCGCCGTACAAGGATGTCGTGCGGACGACTCGAGCTAAGCCCTGGTATTCGCCTGAGTTGAAGCAGCTCAGAGTGGCTCGAGACAAGGCCTGGAGAACATTCCGAAGAATGAGAACTGATGACGACCGAGCGACATACAAGACACTCCGCAACCGATTCCGGACCGCTGCTCGTGACGCTGCTTGTCGGCATTATCGCGAACGCTTTCGTGATTGCACTGACTCGGCCTCGAAGTGGAGGATGCTGGGTCGGCTTGGGCTTGGCTCGAGGGCTGGCAGGTCTGCTGAGCTTCCCGTCAGCGTTGATGAGCTTAATCAGCACTTCTTTGGAGCTTTCCGGTCGAGAGCTGTGGATCTCGAGACGCCTGTTGGCAGTGTAAACCCTGACGAGCGATTTTACTTCCGACATGTGCAACTCTCTGAGGTGGTTGAAGCTGTTGCCCGGACTAGAACTGAGGCCCGTGGCACTGATGACATTCCTGCGAGCTTCCTGCGCGAGTGTCTCTGTGTTACGCTGCCGGTTATGGCGAATATTTCTGATTGTTCCCTGCAGACTGGTGTGTTTCCCTCTGCTTGTAAGACTGCCATTGTTCGACCTGTGCCGAAGAAGTCGTCACCACGAGATGCCGGTGACTTTCGGCCTATAAGCCTGCTGTGTGCTATGTCCAAGATTCTGGAGAGGCTTGCCCATGCTCAGCTGGCTGACTACATCGAATCCAGAAACCTCCTTGACAAGTACCAGTCTGGTTTTCGTAAGGGTCATAGCACGCAGACTGCCCTTCTGCGCATAATGGACGATGTGAGAGAGGCTGTTGAGTCCCAGGAGGTCACCCTCATGGCTGCAGTCGACCTCTCGCGAGCCTTTGACGTCGTTAACCACAGTATCCTCCTCAATAAGCTTAAATGCCTGGGATGGTCTGACCCGGCGTGCTCCTGGATCCAGTCCTATCTGACAGGACGCACACAACTAGTGATTGGACCTCGTGGCGAGAGATCGGTGACCCTGCCAAGGATGGCAGGTGTCCCGCAAGGCAGCGTTTTAGGGCCGCTGCTGTATGCGCTGTTTGCCAACGACGCCCCTCGTGTCCTGAAAAATTGCCGGCATCACATTTATGCGGATGACACCACCATCTACGTCCATGGACCATTTGCGGATGTGCGAAGGCTGACGGCTATGCTGTCGGAGGACCTGGGTCGGCTTGCGGCGTGGGCGGCGGACTCGGACCTGGTGATCAATCCGGACAAGACCAAGGCCATATGGCTGGGAACTCGTCGATACATGTCTCAGCTCCGGGCTGGCGATGTACCTCCACCTGTCATCGATGGAAGCCCTGTCCTGGTGGTCGACAAGCTGAGGCTGCTTGGAGTCACCTTGGACAGCGAGCTCACCTGGAGAGGCCATGTCTCGGTGATCACTGCCCGCGTCTTTGCGACTCTGTCGAGCTTGAGAAGATGTGGCAACTTTCTTGCGGCGGACGTTAGAGCCATGTTGGTCACGACGCTGGTATTCCCGCATGTGGACTACTGCGCGGCACTGTTCCTGAGCATCTCGGCGGAGCAGGCTCTCAGAGTCAAAAGATGCATGAATGCTTCTGTGCGCTTCATTACCGGACTCAGGAGGTGGCAGCATGTTACTCCACAATATGAAAGGCTCAATATCTTGCCATATGAGAAGAGGATCCGGTTCGCTTGTCTTGGTCTGCTTGCGTCTGTGCTACGCAAAGGTGGGCCTGACTACTGGTCCGCAGAGTTTGAATTTCGGGAGGCCCCTGCGGGCCGCAGCACTAGAAGAGATGAGCTCGAGTTGGTCGTTGTCAGGGCTACTACTGAGTGTGCCTGCTCTTCATTCACAATTGGAGCGGCGCGCTTGTGGAATGAATTGCCTTGCAGTCTCAGGCGGAAATACGGAAATGTGAGCTTTAAGAGGCTTCTGCGGCAGCATATGCTTGAAATCTAACTTGTTTTTGTACTTTTTTTATTTTCTTTTTTCTCTATGTTTACACTGTTATTGAATTTATATTGTTTACCGTGCCGTTGGCTGCTGCCAAGTGGCGCATGGCTTGATGTATTTTAACCTTTTGTACGAGCCATAAAGGACTACTGTCCTGGGCCATTTATTAATAAACCTATCTATCTATCTATCTATCCTAATGACCGCGATACGTTTCCTTCCGGTAGTTGTTATTTGCAATTCATCATATTTATTATTCGATTTAACGACGTAGGGCTCGAAGCCACACACACACGCGTCTCGGCAGTTCGGGCGTGCGGATCAACCCCCGATTCTAACGAGCGATTTTCATTCGAAAATTCGAGAAGAGCTAGATATAGAGAGAGCTCATATCAGAGCTTGAAACTTTCAACTTCGGTTACGACGCGCAACTTAAACAAGCTCGTCGCCTCTCGATATCTCTCACTCGATCCCACCCTTTTCTCCCTCTTGCACGACGACGACGACGACGCGCTTGTCGCAATCGCGCGCGCGCCAAGGTACATATTGGGCGACGTCTTCGTTGCCGCCGTTGCCGTGCCACTGAGCACGCCTCACGAGAGTGTAAGCAACGGCATCGTCGCGTCGCGTCGTCTTTGATCGGAAACTTTAATGCATGCTCCGCAGATATAACGGCAAATGCGTTTCGTGAGCGCGAGAACCGAGATTAAGGACGAGATACTCTATAGCTGAGAAGCTATATGGTTGAAAGTGGAAAATTTTCAAAAGCGTTTTACCGGGGGGATTTACGCGCTGCGAAATTTTTCGGAAAAATTATAAAACAAGGGAAAATATTCGCGTGATTTTTCGTAAGATAATTTCTAAATTCTTGGTAAAACGTGTTCGAAAGTGTTCGTGCTTGCCTCGGCTTCGGTTATCTCCTTTCGAGATCGGGGGACGACTTCTCGAGCTTGCAGAGAGAGAGCAACGCTGTACGGACACTCCGAGCCCTAATCATTCGGACCCATCGAGCCGCGTAGATATCTATATACATACGTATAAAGTCTGCGTCTCGGGCTGCGAAAATTCAATTTTCCACCCTCTTGCTCCGCTACACGTAGGTATCAGTAGTAGTCCTCGGTGGCGGCGGCGGTGCTTCCACTTTTCTCCAATGTGGTCGATAACGCAGAGCTACGGGCTTTGGGTGTAAAAAAAGGAAAAAAAAAAGAAATCGAGTATAATTCACGAAACTTTATTCGGGGGCTGCGTCCGAGATATCTCGCGCGAGAGAAATTAATTGGTGCGCGAGTGACGGATCGAGCTCTATATACGTTTATTTTCTCTCGCGCAACTTTGAGAAATTGCGACCGACCGACGAGCGGCAGCACACCGCCACACACAGAGCAGTGAGACTGCGCGAATCATTAACGAGCGAAAACGACCGAGTTTGTGCGAATGACGTGTGCGATGGTGTACTATGTACCTGATGCGTTTCCTCACGTGCCGAGCGAAATAGTCCATTAGCCGAAGAAGCAACTACGCCATATATTTTTTATTTTTAGCTTTTTTTTCTAGCTTTTTTTCTTTGTGCCCCCCTATATATCCGAAAGCTCGCTAGGAAATTTCAGTGTGTGCGCATGACTTTGCGCAAACATTTTCATCGATGCAACTCTGCAACGCGGCAACGGCGCTCCATCGTTTCGATCTGTCAAAAACAGGCTGAAGTAAATTTATGTTCTGCAGCGCTTCGCGTGCATATTATAAACGGGGGCTCGAGCACACACACACATTCATCAACATGAATTTCTATACTTAGCTAGGCGTCTTCGAGGTATGTAAGGGCGAAAAAGAAATCTCAAGTCTGTGGTGGTGGCGGCGGCGGCTCCGAGCAGCCAATCGAGTTAGATGCTCTTCACGGAGGATTTTCTTTTACCCGAAATAAATCTCTAACACGATCTACTACAAGATAATAATAGTCCTGAAGGGCCGGGAGTAGGGCGCGCATTTCTTTCTTAATCGTTGGCGCTCTGTGCTGCTGCATTATGCACACCGCGCGCGCAAAATCCAATTAGACCCGGACGAGGAAAAATGCTGCCGACTGTTATAAATCAATCAAACGGAACTATGTAATATACAGCCTGTGTAATACATACAAGGGGCTCGTTGCCTTTTTTCCGGGTTCTCGGAGCTCGAAAAAATTTAGATTAAATTCGCCCGCTTTCGAAATATTCGACGCGAGTGAGAAGAATTTTTAGCGAGAGCTTCTCGCGTAGACTCTCCGGGCACTAATATTAATTCATGCGCGATTGAAATATTTTCAACGTGGCAGGGGGAGGTTGCAAAATAATTGGCTAACCGTGCGGGGGTGGACGAAATAATTAACACGTAACGGCGCGTAATGCATTCATCACTTTCCGAGTCACACACACAAGCTGGATAGGAACCATAAACGGGGCTGCTGTATGTATGCATGCAGTGCGGTGCGCGGTGGGTTACATACACATATACACACACGCTGCAGCAGAGAAGCGACATGTGAAAGCGCCGGTCCTCTCGTCGGCTAACCGAATCTCGCAAGTCGCTCGTGGCACAAAGTCGAGCTTTCAGGACCCTTTAAGCACACTTGCGCGTCAGAGCCATTATGCACACAAGCGAACGCGTTTACAACGTGCACATACAGACACACACGGACACGAAACAAAGTCGGTGGTGTTCGGGGCCGTATACTGTACTATACCACTAGCAGTTTGCGTACTAGTTTCTACTCAAGCTAGCTGCTCTCTCTCTCTCCCAAAGCCAGCAGCAACAGCAGCGAAAGCAGCGACGGCGGCAATATTGCAGCTGCGGGAAAACGCTTTGTTCGAATTATATACGTACGACGAGTTCGACAACGATCGACTAGTTTATCGATAATTGCGTTACATTATCGCGGCCCTCCTCCCGCACTCTGCAGCGGTGTGTATATATAACGGTAGTAGCAGCAGCTGCCAATCCTTTCGTCGACGTAGTAGTTGTCGTGGTGGTACTGGTGGCAATAGCGCTCACGAGAAATCGGAAAATTCATCTCGCGTTTGATAGAGTCTATTTTTTTGTCGAGCTTACCGAATTTAATGCTTTATAACGATGACGACGACACGATGGGGCCGGCATATTAATGCAGACGAGCTGCTGCTGTGCGACGATCGAATCAAATTCGTGTCGATCAGGTAGTAATTTTTCACGCTCGGCTGGCCATTCGATAGGTACGCGACGATCGACGATTGTGTGTATTATGTATGATGTACACTCGCTTGACTCCGATTCGATCGCGCGCCGAAGAAAGACAGGACATAGATAGGAGGTTAATTTTTCCTTTTGTTTCGCACAGAAATCGAGAGCGATCGCGAGAGACAGAGAGATTTACGAATAAATACACAATGGAAATATTCAATTAACGTACACGCTCGCGAGACGAGCGATGCTTAACTTCAACGCCAGAGCAGATCTGCTCGGTGCGGTGGTATTAAGCTCCGGAGTCGACGTATATACTACTACTCTTCTTTCAGCGGCGTTGCAGCAGCAGCAGCACTTGTCGATTCTTTCAACTCGATTGACTTTCACGAGTATAAGGGTGAAAAAGCTCCTCTCTCTCTCTCTCTTGGAGAGCTCTGCTGCTGCCGCTACCGCTGCTGCTGTGCAAAATCAGATCGAATGACGCTCACTCGCGCGTCTTCGATTTTCAGCTTCGCTCAGCAGAACTTGTGTGTTACCTATATATAGCTATTCTCTCTCTGTGTGAGCTAGTGGAGCTTGCGCCGCGCTGCACATACCGACGTGGCAACCTCAAGAACGTTGGTGGATGGGTTGGGGGAAAGGGGGTAAAGGGCTCTGTGCTCTCTGCGGCAGCAGCAGCTTCTTCTTCTTATATCCTATAGATCAAAAGTACATTTGCCCTCGCTGGCTGGCTCTGGGCTGGGCTGGCGCATTGGTGTCTATCGCAACTCGTCGTCGTCGTCGGTCGTAGGATGGATGTGTCGATTGTGTGTGTGTGTGTGTGTGTGTGGAGCACCGCCTCGGCGTCGTCGCACACTTTTGGCTCGGTAATCCGGGCATATGCGACGCTGAACAGAGAGCGAGCACAAACACATAAATAGAAGAGGCGGGCGAGCTTGCGAGCGCGAATTATTTGCATTTTACTTGTGAAAATTTTATATTAATCCTCTCTGTTCTCTCTCCTCTCTCCCTCGTGGCTAATTGAAATTCATTAGGATGTAGCCGCCCCGGTTGTGTGCACGCGTGCGTGCAAGTAATTTATTTTCCACTAGCCCCACCAATGCTCTCTCCGCCACTCTCTCTCTTACTCTGAACTTTAATAAGTCTAATGTCATCCAACTAAAATTAATCCTACCACTTCTATGTCCATAGCCATGCAGCGGCAGCGGCAGCGAGCACACTTGCCGAGCGAGCGAGTTTTGCTCCGCTCTAAAATATCTCTTCAACGTACTATATATATAAACGCGCGCGAGTAAGAGAGAAGGAGTCCTGCACATACACTCACACATACAATCTACCTTGCCAAATTGAATCAGCTCATGAAATTACTCCGTTAATGCTTCTTGCCTCATATTTTTCGACAAATTATGCAAGAGCGCGTGCGTTCAAATTCGGAGTGAAAAGCTCGCTCTTACTCTATATTTGCCTGCCTCTATACCCCGATGATGATGATCCCAAAATTGTGTGCCACTACAGTAAAATAACCATTTTAACGTATTTTCTTTTGTCTGTGTTTACAGGTGCAAAGAACCGGGCCGATACCAGAAGGACCTACCCCCGACCGCCGTGATCATCTGCTTCCACAACGAGGCGTGGTCGGTGCTGCTGCGCACGGTGCATTCGGTGCTCGATCGATCGCCCGATCACCTGATCCAGGAGATCATTCTCGTCGACGACTACTCCGACATGCGTAAGTCACATAAAATACAAAGTTTATACGTCGTTTCATTATATACTTTTTGTTTGCCTCATACGCGAAGCGGGGATGGCCTAATTGCGAAAAAGCGTCCGGGGACTCGTAATTGTATCATTATCATCGTCGTAATTAAAATCGAAAACATTGTTATGTGTCTGCGGCTCGTGCTGCAGCTCTTCTGCCTTTTTTTTCGTTCGTTCGTTCGTTCGTACGGGTGCAGTAATTTGCAAGCGCAAAAAAAAGCTCAACACAACAACAACAACGACACACACAGCTGGTCGCGAGACGACGACCACGAGACGGCGTTATAACTTTTTTCACGTGCCCACGTTCGCGCGCGCGTACTCTCGGCAAACGAGCAATAACAAAATATAATTATTTTTGCCAACTACGGGGCTCGCGTCGTTTGGGAAACGTGCGCGACAATAATTTCTCCATTATCGAGTGTGTGTGTGTGCTTGCGGCTACGTACACGGCTCGACGCGCGTGAAATATATTAAGCTGAAAAAAAAACGAAGATTGAATTAAAGTAAAAAAAACGGCAAAAAAAGATGTGGGATCGACGTACGAGTGGCCGCGAGGGGTGGTAGGTAGGTAGATCAAGTAAAATCCCGGATTAGCTCTTCAGCTACTCATAGGGAAGATTAGGCTGATTGTCCTTTGCGCACACATACATAGCTCGAGTATAGTATATAGGCGGCATCGAGGCGCTTGCGGCGCGTCATGTAAATTCGCGCAGCGATAATAGGCCTTGGGGCGATTTTACCTCGGTAGCGTCATAAACCGCTTTCTCTCTCCCGCTGCCGGTTCTAAACAGAGCCGAGAGTAGTGTATAGGCAACTCGTGCGCCTCTAGTAGGTATACACAAGCAGACAGGCAGGCCGTGCGGGGAGGGCGCCAACATCACACTGATCCCCTTTGCACCGTTGCAAGCTTTAATCCGCATAAAGCTTAAGATCCGAGAAGATGAGCGTACGTACGTCGTGGTATATACTATACATACGCACACGTTGAGGTATTTTGTTATTCGCGAATAAATCAAGCTCTGCCTCTCGGATCTCGCTCTTGCTGGGCTCTCTGTATACTGATGCTGTATTATATACGAGGGAGGCGAGGCGAGGATCGATCTGATTGCAAGCTCGACTTGCGCGAGTATCGCGCTACAATATTAATGAGGATTAAATCGAGCACCACCAACGCGCAGGCGTCCTTTGTATAACCACATCGCGTCGCTTAATTCGTCCTGCCGATAATCAATCGAGCTATCGCTGATCCTTTATACGGTCGTACTATAAGCCGACTTTAATTTTTTTTCTCTTCTGCTTCCAGCCCACCTGAAACGCCAACTGGAAGACTACATGATGAACTATCCCAAGGTGCGCATACTGCGCGCCCAGAAGCGCGAGGGTCTCATCCGCGCCCGCCTGCTGGGCGCCACCGTGGCGACGGCGCCCGTGCTCACCTACCTCGACAGTCACTGCGAGTGCACCGAGGGCTGGCTCGAGCCCCTCCTCGATCGCATCGCGCGCAACCAGACCACCGTGGTCTGTCCCGTGATCGACGTGATCGACGACACGACCCTCGAGTATCACTGGCGCGACTCGGGCGGCGTGAACGTGGGCGGCTTCGACTGGAATCTCCAGTTCAACTGGCACAGCGTGCCCGAGCGCGAGAAGAAGCGCCACAAGAACCCGGCGGAGCCCGTGTGGTCGCCCACCATGGCCGGGGGCCTGTTCGCCATCGATCGGCAGTTCTTCGAGCGACTCGGCACCTACGACAGCGGCTTCGATATCTGGGGCGGCGAGAATCTCGAGCTCTCGTTCAAGACCTGGATGTGCGGAGGTAAGAGAGCAAGGGGCAGAGAGAAAGAAGAAGGAAACAATCCAGTTTGGCTGGATATAACTGTATTTTTTGTATCTTATACGAAAGAGAGAACCGCGCGCGCGGCCAATCGAAATTTTCTCGCACTCGCTTTGAAACGAGCTCTCCACCTGAGCGTTGAGTAGCAGCAAAGAAAAAAATATATATCGACTTTTTTTTTTGTTCGTTCGCTTTATTACAAAACAAACAATCTTCCTTAAAAGCATTGCTCTCGGCGGAAACACGACAATTCCATTTCTTCTTATAAATATAGAAAGAACAAACATCTTTCTCCTCGCACTCACCTCTTGCTGCAAGCTCGTTTTTCCTTTTTTTTTTGTTGTTTTTTCTCTTCGATGATTTATATATCTATACACAGGTGTATATATATAAGTATGAAAAAATACGGAGCAAAGTTAATAACGTCTATGTACAATAATACACGTATACCATCCAACTACTACAGGTACGCTGGAGATCGTGCCGTGCTCGCACGTCGGACACATCTTCCGCAAACGCTCACCCTACAAATGGCGCAGTGGCGTGAACGTGCTCAAGAGGAACAGCATCAGGCTCAGCGAAGTCTGGCTCGACGAGTACGCCAAGTACTACTATCAGAGGATAGGTCACGACAAGGTTAGACAAGTCGTCGACGACGACAGCATTTCGCTATATATGTAACGCGTCAATTATATCGTTGTATGTGACATCTTACGTGTGTCTCTGTTTGTGTGTTTATAATAAAACAGGGAAATTTCGGCGACGTGTCGGAGCGCAAAGCCCTGAGGAAGAATCTCGGCTGCAAGTCCTTCAAGTGGTACCTCGACAACATCTATCCGGAGCTCTTCATACCCGGCGAGGCCGTGGCGTCGGGCGAGGTGTGTATTCGTAGCCACGGCTAACAGATTCATTCGTGCTCTGACCTTTCTTTTTTAGCTCGCTCCGCGATGGCTTGGAAACCCACGACTGCTGATTAAAATATTTCGTTCCACTTTTTTTTCCATGTTTACACTTACGATTTTGGACTACTTTTTAGGATGCTCCATCGATCATCGTCGTTGGAGAAGAAGCGAAGCTCATTGTTGGAATTTTGCACATCGTCGACAAATTTATCGTGCGCGCGAGCCCCCATTTCTTTTACGAAAGAATACACGCAGCGACGAATTCATCTCTTCTTTTGTCGTTCTTATGCACCCACACAGACACACCGTAAACGCAACTTTCTGAATATTTCATGACTGTGTCGCGTCGTCGTCGTCGTCGTCGTCGTCGTCGTCGTCGTCGTCGTCGTGCGGGTCTTTCACGCGAAGCCAAAAAAAAAAAAATAAAACTACCAGACCGCCATGTTTTTTGGTCCCGCATTGATTTATAGCTTTGGCCGCGAGCTCGAACTCGTCCTCTTTCGCAATTGATAAATCAATCTCTCTCTCTCTGCTTGATATGTATATTTTCGCGGGGAAAATAATAAATTTGTGCATGTACCCGCACACTACGGCTTGTGATTCAAATCCTTGTTTACCTGGCCGCGTTAGATATAACTAAATTTACGTTTTTTTTGTCGTTGTTGTTTTTTTTCCCCCAACGCGCCACGCACTGAGAGAAGCAGCAGTAGAGTGAGAGACAAATGCGTTTGTATCTTTACCCTAGAGCTATGTGGCACGGCGGTAGCCAGCGGTAGCGGTGTTGTTCGCATTGTGTTTTGCATTATATCTTTCCGACGCGTTTTTAGAATTGTTTGTTTTTGTAATTCTCGCTCTCGGCTATGAGCATACGTACATACGCGTACTAGCTAAAATTTCACGGCTTCTACGCTTGATTAAATAGGCAGAGAGAGAGAGAGAGAGAAAAAAACCGTACGCGTTAGACGAGCTTTATATTTAAAGTTGACGGTTTAAAGCTCGCCTATACCAGCTACTTTAGGGTCGATATAACGGCTCCCCCTCACTCGAAACCTTTTACCATATCTCTCTCACTCTCTGGAAATCGGTTTTTTTTTCTCTCCTTTTTTCGCTATTGGCTGTATATGCACAGAAAAGCGCCTATATACATAGATATATGTGCTGCTACTGCTGCTGCTGCTGCTGATCGTCGCGACGATATCGCGCGGAGTCATTCAGTGAGAGAGAGAGGTAAAGTGAAGGATATCGCGAAGCTTCTTACACGGTGCACGACGCCGCGACTCGAATCACGTAGCAGCGATCGATTCTGAAATTTATAGTTATTACGCGCGATGCGCGCTTGATATTTCTCGGCTCCGTTATAATACGTATAATATATAAGATTTTCAAAGCCGACGACGTCGTTAACACGTGCATTAAACCGTTCGTTCTCCTGGCGTTTATTTTTATTCTTTTTTTTTCCCCCATCCAGAAGTATCCGATATGGCGCTGCTCTTTTGAAATTAAACACCTTTGTGCGACATCGAGGCTCTACGCCGTCCAAAAAGGTCATAACGTTATGTATTTCGTTCGTCAAGGGGTGGAGTGTGTGTGGACGTGCTGCAAAACGAGAAAGAAGGGAGCAAAAATCAAGTCGAAAAATTAATGATGTGCAAGAGGAAAATCATGAATTTCGCTTTTATCCGCGTGTTCTCTCTCTCCTTGGGAGAACTCTCTTTCTTCCTTTCTTTTTTCCAGCTGCAGCAAATAGGACGAGCTCTCCGCACAAAGCGACGAGAGAACGGGGAAAAAAATTCAGGCGTGCATTCGCTCTAATAAAGCTCCACCGTATATACATCGGTTTGACCTTTTTTTTCCAGCCCATACACACAGACATATGCACACGAGAGAAGTGAGTTACGTTATCGCTCGAATTTTAGTTCAAAATTGTTGTTTTTTCATTTCTACGTGCTGCTGCTACTACTACTAGTAGTGCTATACATATACGTGGAGCAGAAGTACGTACGTAGCGTGTGTAGAGGCACTACTCTGCTATATATATGTGCGCAAGCTCTCGCAAACTCCGATGCTATTAAAAACGAAAAAAATCTCACGCTATACCGTTTTTGCTTCTGCTCATCGGGCGCGCTGCGCTCTGTGCTCGCGTTTCCAGCTTGTCGTTTTATCGAAGCGTGTGTTTTTTTTCCACCACCACCATCCGCGGAAGTAATCCTCTCTCTCTCTGTTGCGCCGAGGGAAGCGATTAAAATGCGCTTTATCGCCGAGTAACTTTGCCGCCCCCCGTATTTACACGCGCAATCATTGTTGTTGTTGTTTTTGTTTTCGTAGTTTTAGTCGTTGTTGTTGCACTCGAGTCCGAGAGAGCCGCAAAGTCTTCTTTTTATTATTGTTATTAATAATGCTTGGCGCGCGAGAGTTGAGAGCAAACGTGGTAACGAAGGTAAATGGATATTTGTGCCCCGGGTATATATTCGTAGCGCAATATCGGCGAGTGTCGGTTTACGTGTAACGTGACTGCAACGCGATACGTGCATTATGAAAATATACATACACATGGTCCTTATACGTATAGTAGGTGCGAGCGATAACGTATACTTCACACCGTGTGAGTGTGAGATATTTCGGAGGAGAGATGCAGCAGCGTACATCGGAGGACATAATTCACCCGAGTTTTATAATATATTATTGTCATTGCATAGTATACATCTAATAATAATAATGACAATATCCACGAATCACAAATGTCAATAAACCTGTATGTCATGTGTGACCCCGAAATTGTAGGTGAGAAACCTGGGCGAGGGGGTGAACGCCTGCCTGGACTCGCCGGCACGAAAGAGCGATTTGCACAAACCGGCTGGACTCTATCCGTGTCATCGCCAAGGAGGCAACCAGGTACAACACGACACCTTCAGCATCACACAGACAGACCGGCCGTCGATTGATTTACCACTGCTACCCCCTTTTCTTATCATTATTATTATAACGCATGTACTGCTACAATACACGACGTATATACTCACGCGCGCCTGTGAAAAGCAAAGCTGTTGTGCTTTTTTTCACTTTGCTCCTCGAGGATATTTTCAATTAAAACGTATAAACGTCGGAGTCGAAATATCTCTGTTTACTTTTCCAAGGCAGGCGTCGCATAAATTTCGACGACCTGTGTGCGTGTATACGTCGTTTGAGCGCAGTGTACATATCGAGTTCGCCTCCCTGCGTTTTATACATTTAACGTAGACAGCCTCCTCTCTGTTTTACGAGATGCATCAATTATTATGTGTGTGTACTTTTTGTGTGTGTGTACAAATTTGCTTCATTAGCTCTGCTTGTTATTTATGACTATTTATCGTGTTATGTTTTTTATGTGTTTTATCCATCTTTTTTATACATAGTGAATCAAGTATTTTATAATTTATAATACCACCACAGCATACTGTTTATGGGGAATCATCGTCATCCTGGTCATCTCTACACACTGTTGTTACATAAGTGTTGTCATCATCCTCTGTGTGTGTCGATAATTTTGTTATTTTGCTTTTCATTATCCAGTTCATTAATATTTTTCTCATTTATCTAAAAAAAAACTCTTTTTTACACGCATTTTCATATTTTTTCTCATTCATTAAACAAAAACAAAACCTGCAAAAAATGCTGCAGATCCGGCATTTGAGTAGCGGTATGTGCATTGACTCGCCCGGCAACCCGGAAGACCTGCAGCAGCCTGTAGGCTTCTATGAGTGTCATAATCAAGGCGGCAATCAGGTACACGCGACCACCTATATCCGCCTGCATTATTATCATATCTGCTGCTACTACTCATACCACTGGCATACTTACACGCTCTCGTCCATACTTTGGGGTCTTTTTTTTCTGTGCGCAGCGGGGACATTAGTCATAACTGGTTTTCTCACACAGGTGGTGGACTCGCACTATATCATCATTATTATTGTTGTTATTATTATTATGACGCAGGTGACGGTGATTGGGGATCTCTATCTGTGGCAAATTGGCGATGGTCGCGAGTGTCCAAATGCGGACGTGTATCATTATATACGTATAGTATCCACAGGGGCTGTGCAAAAAATTGGCTCGATCAATGAGAATCGTGATTGGCCTCGGTGGCGCGCGCACATAACAGTCCAAATGAATGCGCTCGCGCATACATGCATACATACGTACTTATACGTGACACCGTGCAGTTATTCATTCTGACAAACGAAGCTCTTTTGTTCGCTGTTGCTCTTTTGAACAGGTTTAACGTATATACCTACGCGCGGGAAGGTGTGGGTGCTGCTGCCACTGCTGCTGCTATAGGCAGTCGCGCGCCAGATATCCGACTATACTATACCAGTGGTATCCCATATACACCCTCTCGCGCTCGCAGGCAGCAGATTAATCGGCGCGCTGGGGACAGCGGACGTATTGCTTTTTATTATTCATATATACGCGTCGCGCTGAAAGAGAGACACCCCCCCGCTCCATATACGTGTATTATTATACAGCGCGAGTGTGTAAATGTGTGTTACAACTCGAGTGACATCGACCATGAATTTTCCGTTCCTCAATTAGAATCGATCGAGCCGATTTTTAGTTCTTATATACTTGTACTAATAAATGTTCATTGTGTGGGGCATGTCTGTAGTAGCTATAGTTGTATGCTTAGCCGATTGCAGTGGTTTACACGCGTGGTAATCGCCTCGCGTCACGCCCGGCAATTTTTAGCTCTCTCCTAATCCAAGCTAATAAAGCATTCGCGAATGTAAGAATGAATCACATCATCGAGCGTAACCAGCGATAAAAGGAGAGAAAGAAAAGAGGCTTTTTTGTTTTTCCTTTCCGCGCGCGTGCCCGGCGCTACTCGAGCGAAAAAGAGTAAGAGAAAGAGACGTACCTACCACGTAGTCGTCGTCGTCGCGAGTAGAGAGAATAATGAGACTTTTACTTGTCTTTTGTTTAATTCTTATGATGTACGGAGACGAGCCCACCCCGGCTCTATTGTTTCTATTATAACGACCGGAGTTGCAGCGCGACTATACTATGATATCTGATGAAAAGTTTTCTCGTTAACGATAATGTTGATTCATAAGTCCGCGCGCGCACTACGCTGTGCTCTATATCTGTATGTATATACACCGCCGCTTATACTTGGCGCGCGCATGCCGTGTCGCGGCAGTTAAATTCGTGTAAATAATTCGTAATAAAAGGAATTAACGGCGGGGCGGGCCCTCTCACCCGCGGCGTATACGTATATATTTACCGCGAAACTATTTCAGAGCAGCAGCAAAAAAAAGGATAGAGAGAAGAGAGACAATTGCGTCTCTTCTCTTTCGACCTTATCGAGGGCTCTCTGCTTCTAAGCGCGGCTTTGCCTCTTTTCTCTCTCCTTTTTTTTTTTTTTTTTAATTACTTACCGAGTCGCGAGCGTGGCGCGTACAAATTGAAAAATCGTATTTAGCCATTGCCGCCGTCGAAGCTTAAAACTGTAAAGGAAAAACTCGGCGGCATTCCAGCCGGGAATAAAACCGCATCGATCAGGCTAATTCTCTCTATCTGCTTTTGCGTATATAGTAGTTTGTATACTTTTTGCTTTTCTATACATACAATATAATACGCATCGCTTAGTAGTCGGTAGTATCGTAGATCGAGCTGCGCACGCAATGCAAAATTAATTAAACGCACTAATGGTATATACAGCACTCGCGCAGAGATATATGAATTAAATACGTGTTTGTAAGTCCACCGAAGCGTGGGGAGGTGAACGAATTATTCATTAACCGTATACATAAACGCATGCGACTCTCTATATATCTTTTGCCTCTTGCCCTCCCGTATCACCTTACTATCCTTGTAATATCGACTTTGCGCCTGAGTCTGTGCTTTTGTGCACGCCACGAGAGGGACGTATATTAATTATTATTCTTTTTTCTTCTCTCCCTCGCGCAGTACTGGATGCTGAGCAAGACCGGCGAGATTCGCCGGGACGAGTCGTGTCTGGATTACAGCGGCACCGACGTCATACTCTATCCTTGCCACGGCAGCAAGGGCAATCAGCAATGGATTTACAATACACAGGTGGGTATTACTTTACCTAATGATTTCAACGCAAATTAGAATACGTTCTCAATTTCTTTCTTTTTTCCCCTCCGCAGACGAAGCAGATTCGCCACGAGAGCAGCGGCAAGTGCTTGGCCATAACCGAGAGCAAGCAGCGCCTGCTGATGGAGGACTGCTCGCTGACGGCGCCCCGACAGAGATGGGCGTTCGAGAATTACGATCCCTCGAAGCTGTGATATCGCGTACCCTTGAGGGCGCTCCAACTCCAGTAGCACTACTACAACTATTATTATTATTACAATTAAAAGAAAAACAAAAAGAGGGACGGCGCGTTGTTACGCATATAATAATGATGATGATACAACAATATACATTCCAAGACTTCTTCTGTTTTTTATTTAAAAAGGCTCGACTCTCCCGTGGTTCTTGGAGACTCTTTTTCATTTTTTTCTTCCAAGAGCGCGTGCGATCGATCGACCGATCGATGATGATGATTAGTGCGTGACCCAAGACTTATTAGACGCCAAGTTCCAAGACGACGACCAAGAATAATCGTGTTATAAAATTGTGTTCGAGACTGCGTCTTTACATATGCATTATTATGAATATATATCAATTGTCTATCGTTAATTATTATATACCACTGTCAAAACGCGCACATTATATGTGTAACAGAAAAAAAACATTAATAATAATAATAATAATAATGGGAAGAGACAAGCGAGAATAATTGATTATATATTTTTTCATGATAAATGGCGGTGATTGTACGCATGTATCGAGGCGAATGTGTCATACACATTACTCGCATGTATGCTTACACTTGCACTTGATATATATATAATATGTATAGATATACATAAACACAATTATATATTATAATATATACATGATATATGCGCTATTCTCGATTATAATAATGTGTAGGACCTTTTTTGTACATTTCTGTAAAATAATGACTATCTATTTAGATATCTGTACTTGTCAAATCTACGATTTTCAAAATGCAATGCCAGTTTTTATTTTAGACTTAAAGAAAAAAAAATATATGATATATTATTATTATCGGTTAAAATGTAGTCCTTAAAATTACTGAAAATGATAAAATACTATCGATTCCACATGATATATTACGTCTAATCGTTTCTACTTTTATGGCAGGAGCGAGAGAATGTCTGTGTGTGCGTGAGTATGCGCGTGGATCGTTGCGCGAGCGATACTAATGTGATTCAAAAGCATAAGATTATCGTTATTGAAATTTAATCTGAGTGGTTTGATAGGATTTACGCATTATAAGATTCGCAATGAATGGTGCTGTGCAAATGATAGAGACAAATAAATTGCGTCTTCGTTTAAAAATTATGAGGATTTAGGAAGGAAGCGAGAGACAGGATAGGAAGGAAGAGTAATAAAGTTATCCGGCGTTTTATATACGAGTCAGGGAAGAAAGGATAAGTTTAGATTTACTCTTATTCAATTTATGTTTATTCTATATACATATATAGTTGCCAATTATTCCGAATAAATCGATCGAGTGGTTCGTTTGTATTTACCGTGTGCTCGAAAAAACTTTTCTGCGTGCTCGCTCAATCGTAAAATCCACGATTCTAATCCTGACTGTAAAGTGTATTGTGTACATATATTTACGTGTGATTGTAACGATACACCAGACTTGGAGATTGCCAATGAATTGTTGAGATTTTGCGTTCGATGGCATTTACATTTTTATGTACCATTCCAGAGGTACGGTACTCGAAACGAAAGGCAATGCGTGAGTGTGTGTGTGTGTGTGTGTGCGTTATTTACAATAAAAACGTATTCTATTTGTAACGATTCAATTTCCAAGAGAATCGTATGTATTTGATTGATTTTGAAAATCCAATCATGCAATATCATTCTACTTATAATTGTATCCGTTGTTAATTCGTTCGCTTCAATGCCGAACGAGCGTCTTTAATTATTTTTCAAGTTTCTACAAAAGTATTGTGTTTAAAAGAGAATTACGAATGTAATTTATGTTTATGCATTTAAGATGTTATCATATTACGCGAATAATTTATGAAATACGCATGTCTAAGTATTTATAAAGAAAATTTATGGTAAAATTTATATGACGTGAGCAATCGAGGACGTTTTTCTACGTTTGCTAATGAGGAATGCGCGTGTATTATGCAGCAGCATATCATCAATAAGTGAAAGTGACATACTCCATGTAAGATTATAAAGCAAAACAAAAAAAAAACAACAGAAATGTGTATTCCGTTGAGTTTTAAGTAAAATATAATCGTGATGCGCCACGCGATTCATTGTCGATGTAATATCGAATGTGCCTTATGAAAGAAAAAAAAAATTATTCGTGTAAATAATATTATAGATAATTCGAGTATTCAAAACAGAGAAAAACATAGAATTAAAACTAAAAGTAAACAAAAAATAAGAATTAAATAAATAAAAACTGCTATTGTCAACGATAAAGAGAATAAAAAACAACTTTTACGATATAATGTACATATCGTGCCAGCATTTTTGTGTTTAATAAAAATCGATGTTGTTTTATGTTACTAGATTTTCATCTACTTTCTGTTGTTGTTCTGCCTACCCATTTATCCATTGTTCCACGGAGCCTAGACTCTCTCTTTGCAGTTCTGGCCACATTTCTAGCCGATGTGTAGTGTATCGCACAGGAAAATCAATAATCTCTCTCTGCGCTTCGTGAAAATTTTTGCGCACATTATTTGTGCATTATATTCGCCATCCAGCTAATACAATAACGATTAATTTCATTGTAACAATTCATCATTTCGGAGAGGCAGGAGGAGGATGAGGATACTCTATACCGAGTGGCTGGCCTCGACCAACAATGTTTAATAATTCAACAGGCATTTCTCTGCCATAAATAAGCCAACAGTTTGGAGCTGGTTTTGTCTGACACGCGCGTGTTTACACACGCACTCGACGCGCAGCGGCAGCGGTGCAGTGGCTACGCGGCGGTCGTGTGCGCGAGAAAACACACACACACACAGGAAAAAACAATATTTAATATGCAAAACGCAGGAAACTGTGAAACGTGAGCTTCTCTGTCGCTCGGAAATGTACTCGTGTAGGGTAATACCTTATAAATACATGCACTGTCGAGGCTACTATATATTTTCGGTGTAAATAAATAATAAAGGCTGCGGCGGCGGCGCAGCGCAAGCACAAATCGACTTTGCGCGCGCCCAGAGAGCAGAGCACCCTTGCATATACATGCATGCATGTACAAGAAGCACAGCGGCGCGTGCTCGTGCGTTTGAACTCGAGAGAGAGAGAGAGAGAGAGAGAGAGAGAGAGAGAGAGAGAGAGAGAGAGAGAGCGTGTAAAAGCTCCGTAATTATGTGGCACAGATAGGCTGAATAGATTAAAGTGTTTATAAAGCCGTGTTTGTGCGTGTTGCCGCTGCGCGAGAAATAAAATCGCTCGTTATTACGGCGCAGACGCGTTAAAATATAATGTAAATAATGATATCGAGAGGCTAAAGGCTTTTTACGGTGCAGAGGATGAACGAGTAACGAGGTTTACGGTGATATTTGATTACTTGAGCTTTTAGATTCTGCCGACAGATGGCGTATTGTAAACTCGCAAGTAGCAAAATTATGGTGAATTTATCGACGGTCCCCACGAAGAGTAACACGTCTCCATTCCGTCGATATATAAGGCACAAAATAAGTTAATATTGTGTATCCCCCATTCGTTATTAGCGATGAATTTTTCGTTTTTTGGTGCTCCAAAGCACTTTTTGTCTTCTGTTCTGCAGGGTTTTGTTCCCGACGAAACGTTAAGTTGTCCATTCCTGTTAAGAAACTGAAAAGACCCGAGCACATAGTTGTTGGGATTAATCGATGACAAGTAATTTTTTTTTCTCTCTCTCTCTCTCTTCGTTCGATAGCTCAGAAATTAATTGCATTGAGTACAAAGGCGTGTATGTCGTGCGTGCGTATGTATATGTGTGGGAGCGAACGTGGCTCGCTGAGAATATAAATTAGTCGAGAGAGACGGAGAGAGTCGCTATATATACTACTGCGGCTGCAACGCTGCACACCTCGGTGATAGATACATTGATTTATGGCTTGGCCTAATTCTCTTTTATTTTATGTCGCCACTTCACACCTGACTCGCTCTCTCTCTTTCTGAATCTCTCTTAATTACCAGCGAGTTTGTCTCTATTAAAAGTGGATTAGGAAAAAAGTCAGTGGCTTCTCTCTCTCGGTCTGGCCAGCATATAGACCTTTACTGTAAAAGGGAGTTGGAAATGATTTATAGACGGAATTAAAAAATATTATGAATTATTGAGGCCCGTACCGGCTGGAAAAAAGTTGAGGCGAAAATTGAAATCGTCCTTAATGAAAATGTAACGAATGATATACTTTTTCTCTCGGGTCATTCCGACGAGCGACACACAGGCAGAGCAGCGACGTGCGCGCTTGTGCACTAATGCGATTGTATTGTCTCAGGTTCACGAGAGAGAGCGAGAGAGATCGTCGTCCATCCACCGTCCAGCTCGGCGGTGACATACAATAATAATTTATACATTAAAATACATACATACATACCTAACCAACACCCGAGGGAGCGAGAGCAACGATACAACGCGAGGCAAAAAAGGGTGGGAGAACGAGAGAGAGAGAGAGAGAGAGAGAGAGAGAGAGAGAGNGAGAGAGAGAGAGAGAGAGAGAGAGAGAGAGAGAGAGAAAGTTCGATCGTCGCCAGGGCGCAAGCTCGCCGCGCAAGCTCACTCGCCAACTCTTCGGCTTCTGCGCAGGAGCAAGACCATACTACGATGTGCGTGTGGCGCGCGCGAAACGTACAGCAACAGCAGAGGGAGAGGCAGACAGGCTCGTCCCAAACGAAACCCTGCAGCAGCCGACGACTCCAGGAATCGATCGCTACTCGTGTCGCGCGCTGCTCGCGTGTAGTAATAGTATAATCGACGCTGTATGTTTCTCGAGTCTCTCTCGATATTTTCTCCTGCTGTTTTGTGATATTCTCGATTCGAGACAAGTTTCGTCGAGCAGCAGCAACAACAGTCATGAAAGCTCTCGTGGAAAAAAGCTCCACTTCGTAGTAGAGGAGAAAAGTTTTCGGCCGCGGAAGGAGAGCGAGTGAGAGAGAGGATAGCGTTGGGGAGTGTGCAACAGCTAGTGCGTCCGCTGCCACTTCGACACAGTGTTCTCGCGCAGCAGAGCAAGCCCCACGGCTCTGGGCAGCTCCGAGCAACAGGTACGAGCTTTTCTATGCGACGTATATACGACTCTGTACACAGTCGCTCGAGCTATATATAATTCCATTCGACTCTTTCCTCGAATTATTATTGTATAGGAGGGCTCGTTCGAGAAGGACTTGGGCAGGAGCACGACGATGCCGGAGGCAGCCGCGGCGTCCTCGATGGCCGTCGGCGGCGGTGGCTTGGGCTTGGGCGCGGGTATCGCCATCGGCCTGGCTGCCGACGACTCGGACAACTCGACCTTCGAGAACAAGTCCGGCCTGGCGGAGGATCTCAAGTTTCTGGCTCGCATGCCCGAGCTCTGCGACGTCACCTTCCTCGTGGGCGACACCCGCGAGCCGGTCTGCGCCGTCAAAGCCGTCCTCGCCGCCAGAAGCAAGTGAGTTTTACGTTAATTTAATTATTTTTTATTTATACGTTGAAAATGTTTCTCTCGTTTCTCGCTGATGCAGTTAGCAGCTACTGCTAAGCTGTAATAAAATTGACGCGCCTCTCTCTCTCACCGAGGTTTTATATATTGGGGGGTGGGTGTCGCGAGGCTCGACGGTCAGGGACAAACGAGCCGTTTGTTGGATTGGAGGCGCGTGGCCGTGCGGACTTTGAAGGACTTTTCAGCTAGATTAATACCTCTCTCTCTCTCCTATATATCCTCTCTCTCTCTTTCAATGTCACTTTAATACCTCGATATTGAACTATGACCGGTGGCGAAGGACGAAGCGTCGTCACGCGCGCCCGCTCGGAAAAAAGGCTTAAAACAAAGTTCGATCTGGATTAAAAGTTTACAATTGATGATTGTTTTTCTTTGTCTCGCGCAGAGTCTTTCACAAGATGCTCTATCAAGCGCCGAGTCCGCAGCGTAAAAAGGACCCGCCAACGCGCGAGAACAAGCTGAGGTCCTTTCTGAAGAGGAGCTCGGAGCCGCTGCTCAATTTGCAGAACGTGCAACAGGTAATCACGACGTATACATACGATTCTCATTGTACACACTGCACACCGCGCACTTTGTACGAAAAGCTCTCGTAAGCTCGTATACATTGAGAAATCATAATAGAAATCAGATTGATTTGTAACGCTCGTAAGTGAAACGAGCGAGTGCATGAATTGAACGAAACATGACAAATTAAAAAAAAAAAGTAGAAACAATACAAAAACGACTATAACACGTTAAATGTTATAGCGGGCCGGTTTCACGCAGCAGCTGGCTCCCATACAAGAGGTACAATTACTCTATGTGCAGCCCAAATATATCATCGTTATAATTAAATTCTTTTGTCTATATATATCACAGTTCGTCGCAGTAGCTAAAAACCTGATTATGAATATAATCACACGTTAATTACATATAATTCATTACGTTTTGAACCGCACCTATTTATATTATTAGAAAAATTGATCGATACAATTTTTGATCCTTCACAACCGTATATTAAAGGCTTTTTGATTTTTCATATAATAATAACCAAGCATGAGCATGAGTGGATTCAGACCAATTTATCACTTTTTAAATAATAATTTACCGTCTCTGCCTTCGATAGACACGCACATTTGGATATTTGCAGGTAGTTAATGCAACGAAACAATTATTGGCTCGTTTTATCCCAGTTATTATATATTAAATGCACCTTTGCCTTTGACCAGTAGTTTGATCATTTACCTTTTGTCTATATACATTTGATATCGATATAAATTTAATTGGAAGTTATTATCCGCTACTCGTTGGTAGCTTTGCGCGCGGATTATTGAATGTATATTCGCCTGTAATTGCAGCCCCAATCGCATCAGCATCACACGCTGATAATCGAGGAGTTCGAGCCCGACGTGTTCCGCCAGCTGATCGAGTACATACACACGGGCTGCGTGACGCTGCAGCCGCGCACCCTCTTGGGTAAGATTCGCTCGTTAAAAAAAAATTTCTTTTAAAATGAAATGAAATTTTGAAACGAAAAAAAAATCTACACAGGTGTGATGAACGCGGCCGACTACTACGGCCTCGAGGAGCTGCGCTGCGCCTGTGCGGGCTTCGTGCACTACTGCATCACCGTGGACACGGTCTGCGCCCTGCTCGCCTCCGCGGAGCGCTACATCCAGTACAAGTGCACCAAGTCGCTGGTCCAGAAGGTCCTCGAGTTCGTGGACGAGCGCGGCAACGAGGTGCTCAATCTGGGCTCGTTCACGCTGCTGCCCCAGCACGTCGTGCGTCTGATCCTGGCCCGCGACGAGCTCCGAGCCGACGAGTTCACCAAGTTTCAGGCCGCCCTGATGTGGAGCAAGAAGGCCTGCGACAGCAATCCCCAGATGGACCTGAAAGAGGTCATCGGTAACTTCATCGAGTACATACAGTTTCACAAGATCCCGGCCAACGTGCTGATGCACGAGGTTCATCCGCTCGGTCTGGTGCCCCACACCATGATCGTCAACGCACTGGCCTATCAGGTTAGTGGTCCATATCGGCATATTAGATGTTACGTAATTCCATCAGGGTTGTAAAAAACTTAATTTGAAAAATCCACGATTCTCGAATCCAATTGATCTCCGGGTTATCCGAGATGTTCAAGCTCGAGGTAGTAAAAAAGTTAATTGCGCGAATTAAATTGATTCGAGAACCGAAAATCGAACCTTTACAACCCTGAATCCCCCCCCTGTGTTGAAGTTATTAAATATACGCCAAGTTGCTCCCGCCCGCCGGACAGGCAGACCCAACCAGCGTCGATCCAGGCCAACTCAGTCCCCACCGAGTGAGGCGCCAGGGCCGCAGCATGTCCGTGCAGTCGTCCCTCGACCCGTACGGCAGCAACGTGACCCTCAACTCATTGGGGAGCGACGCCGGATCGGGCAACAGCGCCGGCGCCCAGCTGGGCGGCTGCGGTGGACAGTCCTCCCAGCAGTCGGCCGCGAACAGCAACTAACCCGCGGCCGCCGCGGCTCAGCACGCCGCGGACGACATCTGCCCGCAATGCCTCAGCGAACAGCAGCAGCAGCGTAGTCGCTCGCCCGTGGGTGGCCCGCACGCGAGTTCGGGCTCGGGCGCCGAGTCGCTGTCCATCGAGGAGGAGCAGCCGCAGCCGCAGCCGCAGGTCAAGGTCGTCGGTATCAAGGCCAACATCGAGGTGATACCTCTGCCGACGATCGAGCCGCCGACGCCGTCGCCACCGCCGCAGCAGCAGACGAGCCCGCCGCTGCCGACCCCGACGTCGTCGTCTCCACAGCCGATCGAGGAGGGTGGCTCGGGTGGCCTCTACGTCAGGATGGTGCTCAGGCAGCAGGGAAAGATGTCCAATCTCGTATGGCTTTACAAGACGCACAAGTTCTAAGTTCGATGTTCATTGTAATGATCGGTCATTAATTCATGATGATAAATGTCTCTACGCATAAATCACACGTGTATCATGGCTATTACTATTATTGTTATATAAAATTTTAAAAAATCTTCGTGGACGTGTATTCAATTACGTAATAATTGTGTTCGGTTCATGCTTCCTCGCGGTACGCTTATTATATGATGATATTGTACAAAAAACTTGTGGTATTAACTTTGACGATATATGATACTCCTTGAGTTGTGATGATTGCAATTATTATTATTATTATATATTATTAGCAGTTTTTAGGCCGAAAAACGAGCTTTTTCTCACACACTCGTACAACTGCGTAGACTGATTTTTACGTCTTCAAAACATGAGCAACGCGAAAAAAAAATGTTCAAAATATAATAGCTATCGTATCGATTTGTAACATTTGTTTCTTCGTTGTCGCATTAGAGATTAAATAAATGCAAAGCCGCAGATATCGCTCAACGAATAAAGATAAAACAAAAAGAAGAAAATATCCATGCATTATAAAAAAAAATCTATATTACTGAATCTTTCGATGGCATTTCACTTACAAAAAAGGCTTCAAATCTCTCTCTTTCTACACTGCCACTGTATACACGAAAAATAAAAAACGACGACGTTCAAAACGATCGCTGCACAGATGAAAGAGACGGAGAGATGATAATCGTGAGAGGTGAAATACAAACAAAAATACTCGACCATAGTTACATGCTAAGCATACAGAAAAAACAAAACAGAAAAATACATTAGTAACCGTATTAGACAAAATTCGCGTCCCACAACACGTCTATCTTTGACGACTAGTTTCTATGATAAACTGTAATAAACATAGGCGACGTATTTTTCCATACTCACAGTATAATAATAATATATAGTAGACCTCTATTTTTCCATAGGGCGCCAAGTTCTATACGACACATTGTAACTGTCATTATATCAAAAAATATATATCATTCTCGACCATCCTATTAATTACGTATATCGAATAGATATTTGTGTGTGATAGTTTTAAAATCATGTTGAAACTTTTAATTGTTTTTCCTTTGCGTCGGATCAAACATTTATAAATATATGAAACCCAAAGTGCATTTCAAGTCAGAGAGGACAAAGACGTACACGTATGACAAAGTACATTAAATTCGTGTTGTATATCTTTTATGCAAGTGCTATACATCATCGCCGATGGATAAATTAATTGTATTTACATTGCTGTTGTTAAACGAGAAAAAAAAGTATAAAAAATATATTATTGCTCCCGTTGTTATTATAAGTGTGATATTTAATCTGATGTTATGTACGTTGTATTATTGTTGTGGCAAAGAGTGGAAAAAAAAATTATCGATGTAAAAGCATATCTAGACGAATATAGACGATGTGTGTGAATTTATTTATTATATAGCGTTTTTTCGTGAGCATGAGATACTCGTGTCCTTCGTGATTCTCTGTACACTCGCGAAAACGAACGAAAAAAAGTTAAATAACTGTTGTAATCGCTAAAAAGAACCCGTGTTACCAGTAAGCTGAGTACGTTAATGCAAAGTTTAGTCAATTCGAAATTTTGTCAGTCATCTTTTGTATGTGAACTTTTGTATCGATATTATAATACAGCCTCTTGACAGATTCAACTCATCTGTCGCTATATGCAAACTACGGCCAAAATGCAAAAATATGATCTTTGTTTCCGTTGACTCGAACATATTTTCTTTGCCGCTTCGTGACCTTTCTTAGCGATTGATTTATTAAACGCATACGAAGTGATCGCAGCTGACAAACGAGTACAGACGAATTTTCATCATCGATAGCATATCAAAAAAGAAAAAAAAATCGACCAGAAGTACGCACGTACCTTCGAGCGAGTCTATACGACGCGAAAAAAAGGTCGAGCCGAAATGGACTCGACATTCAAAAAAGTACACGCATATATTTTTAACCCAGACATAAAGCAAAAAATATATGATTATTTATAACGTACGCGATATTCCAATCTGAATTAATAAAACATGATATTCGTAAAATAACAGCACAGTGGCGATGATTTATTTCCCCCCGAAAGCTCCTTTGTTCTTGGATATCGACACCCACACGCGCTCGCGTTATATACAGGGTGCCCATGGCAACCGGACGTACATAGCTGTGATATTACCAGTGATATTCAGCAGATGTTGCATGTATAATATATGCGTACGGACGCCACGCTTGTGTCCTCGTGCACAGCAGCTGTCAATCAAGTTTAACCTAATTTTTATACATCGAGGGAAAATCATCGTGATAAAAATTATCAGTGACGCTTCGATCGGCAATCATCATGGTGAAAATGAGAGGCTGCATGCCTGGGGGCCCGCACTCGACCTATTACTACGGGAACGTGAGTAAACTCGCTCCTTTTCCTCGATGAAAATTAATCGATGAAATTCCATCGTTAAGAAGAATCAGCGAACCCGGGCCCTGATCGTCCCGAAGGATGAGTTTCAACGCTATCACGAGTACGCGCTCGAGGACCAGCGAGTCGCTCTGCTGGCCGAGCGCGAGACGAAGCGCATCGCCGAGCTCCGAAAGGCCGCCTACGAGATGACGAAAAACTGGGAGGATACCGCGGAAAATATCGCCAATCGCAAGAAGCAAGAGCTGCTGTCGAGGCGACAGGTCGAGGAAGCCCAGAGGGTGAAGCTGATGAAGGAGCTCGCGGCGGAGAACGCCGCCAACCGGGCGCAGGTCTTAAAGGAGGCCCGAGAGCTGATACTGCAGCGCAAGCCCCAGTGTAGATTGATCAATCGGGCGCTCCTCGTTTCCGAGGTATCGATGTAATACGATCGCGCGAATTTTCCTCGCGTTATACTGAGACCGTGCGAGTATATAGGGTTACAGGGTGCTGGAGACTCAAAAAGAGGCGAAGCGCGAGAAGGAAAACGCGGAGAGGAAACTGGATGAGGAGTGGGCGAGGCACGTGATCGAGGACGTGGAAAAGTATCGGTTGGAGGAGGAGGAGAAACGCGAGAAGAGGATGAGAGAATTGAAGAAGCACAACGAGGCTTTGGATAGACAGTTGGTATCACATGTTTTGATACTTTTGCAATAATTGTTGCATCGAAATTTTAATTTGTGTCATTAGGGTCGAGGAGAATAGAAGATCTCTGAAGAAATTGGAGGAATCCATACGAAAGGCCGAGCTGGAGGACATTCGGAACATGTCGAACGAGATAAACGAGATCAAAGAACGCGAATTGAAATTAGTATGTAAATATATGGATGATGCTGTGTGTTTTCATGAATCATTTATCATTTCTTTCGTCGAGCGTAGGCCAGAGAAAAACGCGAGGCACTGATCAAGATGTTCGACGAAGCCATCGAGGAGAGGAAAAAGTACGAGAAGAGGGTCAAGGAGGAGGAGGAGTTCGAGATGAAAGTCGTCAAGATATTCAACGAGATGAAGACGGAAATGCAGAGATCGCTGAAGGAAAAAATTAAAGCCGCCAAAGACGAAAGGATGCGTCAAATAGAAGTTTTGGGTAATTGACTGCGATAACAGTTTTCTTTTTTATGAATCCTAATACAAAGTATGTATTTGTTGAAGCCAAGAGACTGGAGAAAATAAAGAAAGAAAAAGAAGAGCGCGAGGCTTCGAGTGAACAGCACAGAGATGCGATAGTAAAGAAACTCGAAGAGCAAAAGAAGCTGGAAGATCTGGAAAAAATCAAACTTGCCAAGGAGAAGAAGGAAAAGGCTCGTCGGGATATGCAAGAACAATTGAAGTGGTTGGAGGAGGAGCAGGAGAGGAAGAGAAAGGAGGAGATGGAATTGCAACTTTGGGAGGCCTTGCAAAGATACAAGCGGGACGAGTTCAACAAAGAATGGAATCAGCAGAAACGACTCGAAGAGAAGAGCAAGAGATTGACTTACGGCAAGATATTGAAGAAACAGATGGTATTAATAATTACATCGTTATCGATCCAAGTACAGAGTGCAGAAAATCACGAGATTCGGTTGAAATTTGCAGATCGAGCAAGAGAGGGAGAAAAAAAAGTTGGCCAAGGAGGAGGACGACTCGAAGGCCGTGAAGGACATGATCGACACGGCCAACGCGAGGGTCTTGGCTTACGGCGAAAAAATCATGAAAGAGTCTCAGGGCGTCCGGCCCACTTATCCGATCGTCAAAGCCATCGAGGTATCTTATCGTTCAATTTTGCTTCCTCTATAGAGAAAGCTATTTAATTAATACGAGGTAATATTCAAAATCCAATGCATGTGACTTATTTCATTTGCAGGAATTCAAAAGGGACGTCGGTTTGACCCGTCACAAGAGGGACGAGGAGGCCGCCGACAGGACGAGCGTCCCGAAGAGGGACAGAGGCAAGCGGGTCGTTCGTCCCAAGGTCGTCGAAGACCAAGACGCCTTTCAGCTTGGCTGATCTTAATCTGTCTTGGCGTAATAATAAAATTTACACTCTATCAAACGAAAAAAAAATTCACTTATCGCTAAAGCTAAATTATCGATTTTATGCTAATATATCCTTTATGAATCCACTACAATTATTTGACGTATTTGGGTAGATGGCGTTTGCGAGCAGGGGTACACTTTTGGTGCGCGCGCAGCGCTTCAAGGGGTGCCTGGGATATACTTGTAAATCGATAATGTAATATGGGGGTCAGTTAGCGTTACAACGCCACAGCGCGAGCAGCAAAGTGAGATCAAAGTGCATCGATAAAAGTTAAAAAAGTTTAAAAAAAAAATTGTCTATTGTGTGTTGTGTATTTGCGTGCCAAGAACTGAAACGATAACGATTCCGAACATGGACTGGCGGCTCTTCTCGCTCTCTGGCATAGACAGCTCAGAAAAATTGAAGATACTGCGTAAAAAGATCAATTGGAAGGACGTAAATGAGCGAAGCGAATTTCTCAGTCAGTTTTGCGATTTGATCAGAGATTGGAAGGGCGAACTTCCAGATCTTCGAGACATCTTTCGAAGTGAAGAAATTGACTGGCTTCTCACTAAGTCCATAATGCAGAAATGGCAGCAAAAATACGATCTCATAAATTTTGTGATCAGGTGCGGCTACAAGGACGAGCCCGAAATCGATCGGAAGGGCAGGCCCATATTGCGTCGCAACACACCGATACATTTTGCTGCTATATATAACCATCATCATGAAGTTATCCATGATCTATTTAAAATATACGACAGATTTGATGTGAACTACCGCGACAACCACGATTCCACGCATTTTCTCATAGCTTGCCAGTACGGCTTTTACAAAGTCGCGAAGAAATTTCTCGAGCTTGGCAAGGTGGATCTCGAATATATCAATCCGATATCAGGCAGCTCCCCGCTGCACATGGCTCTGAACTGCGGACGCAAGAAGACATTCGAATTGCTGCTGAGAAGCGGAGCCGATCCCAATCTGGCTAACCGGGCCGGATCGACACCTCTGCACATTCTTTGCGCAAAAAAAAGAAAAGACGACAGATGGGATGACTGCGACGACGACAGCGAAGATGGCAGCGACGATTATATGGCTGATTGGCTAAATAAATTCTTCATGATCAACGACGAAAAGCATCAGCTGGTGCAAATTGACGCTCGAGACAATAAGGGTAACACACCGTTGCAATTAGCCGTGAAAAATCTTTCGCTGAAAATGGTCGGTATGTGCTCCTGGATCGTGGCGCAGATCCGTCTAATTTCGTTTTTCCCGTACTGAGTCCTTACCAGAACTGCTGTAAATTTTGTCTAGGAGAGGGGCCCAATTATTATAAATTGAGAGTAGCGTCTCGCGTTTTGGCCATCGTGGAACGTCTCGAGGGAAGAGGATACCAGCTCGGAGTCAATGCTTCGAACGTTGCGGCGATATTCGTCGAGTACAAATTGTTCCAGAAGTCGCCGACCGTTCGCCAACGTTGGCGCAACGACGAGGATTTCGCGGAGAAGGCGAAAAAAATTATCCTGAAGCCGAGCGAGCTGTCGCTGTACGATTTTTTCGAGTTACCACGGAAAGAGGCCGAAAAACTGTTTGCGTATACGGACTACTACAATTTTTGGCGTTCGAAGATACTTTCCGGACTCGACCGAGAGCACAAAATCACCTGCGTGGATGACATGTGCGAGATAATGTCGAGGGGATTTTTCCGGCGATGGGCGCTGGATTCTTTCGTGGAGCTGACGCAGCACCGATTAGTGCTTGATTGCTGCGAAATGATCATCGATAAGCTGACCAACGAAGAATTATTGAATGTTTGCCTGGCCGCTGCGGACCAAAGCTCGAAATCGCCATAGGCATATTTGTTGTATTTTTCGATGTTTGGTGTTATTAACTGTCAAAAACTGTCCATTTTATTCAAATCCATAAATGAATCAATATAAACATTTAAAAAATTCCATAAGCATATTTACTGTATTTTTCGATGCTTGGTATTATTAAGTATCAAAAACTGTCCACTTTATTGAAATAAATAAATGCATCAATATAGACATTAAAAAAATGCCATAAGCATATTTGCTGTATTTTTCGATGTTTGGTGTTATGAACTGTCAAAAACTGTCCATTTTATTCAAATCAATAAATAAATCAATATAAACATTCAAAAAATGCCATAAGCATACTTACTGTATTTTTCGATGCTTGGTGTTATTAACTGTCAAAGACTGTCCATTTTATTCAAATAAATGAATGAATAAATACATCTAAAAAAATAGTTCATTAATTGTCTTACACTTTAATATTTTAATCGTGCTTAGATGTTTTTGTTTTTGGAGTAAAAATATAAAATCGCCTTACGCAAAAGCTTTCCGTAAAAGCCGACTCTAAGTCCAACATCAACAACGTCGCAATGGCACATTGAAAACATCGGACTTCCGTCAATAAGCTATGGAATGCTTACGAATCAACCGCGTGGAAAAATTGACTCATCGTCGCTAATCTACCTCTAACTATTTTTAAATACCTTTAAAAATCTATTTAAAATGCATTACCCGGTATATCTCACGATGATATCGAAAAATAGCCTCGAATCTCGGCGCTCGCCACGCGAGATGGCGCTACCGGGTGGCTTTGTATCGCGCGCGGATATTGCAGCAGGGCAGGCGGCAATTCTCTCTGCAGCAGCAGCCGAGCAGTCGTCGTCGTGGCGAATGTAATCAAACACTGCAGTTTCTCTCTCTCTGTGCGCGTTACCCCCCAAGTAGACGACGACGTGCGTATTGTACACATCACGCACACACTTTCATCCGCTGCTAGATTGATAGAGCGGTGGACCAGACGACGACTGCTACATTACATTTAAATTTACATTTATTTTGTATCACGTGCTGCTGCTGTCTTTCCGTGCGACGCCCCAAGGTCGGCACAACAGCTCGTTGAAATAATTGGCATTGTGCACCGTGCGTCAAACGAAATTCACAACAATGGGCGAGAAGACGGTACCGAACGGCATCAAATTTCTCATTGGAGGCACCTCCGGGTAAATACAGTCTTTTTTAGAAAATTATTATAGTTCACGACGTCGATTTACTTTCATTTATTTTTTTTTTATTTTACGTAAAATGTTATACCGTTACGTTGTTTTCGTTAGCGAGCGGTGTGAGAGATTACACCATCGAATATGATTTTACGTCATTTAGCTCGAAAATCTTTTTCATGTGACTCTGATAAACAATGTGATGAAACTATTTCAAGTGTTGTACACAATGTGTACATTTTTTTAGCCTTATCTATAGAGTCATGAATTGTCAAATTTTATTCGGAAGTTAATTACCTTATTTCAATCAATTGTATTGAATATTTAACGAAATGCAAATTTTTCTCTTATTTTATAATTATTTATCAAAAGGCAATGACAAGATACTTTGGTACTATTAATGAATGCTAATCGATAACATTTTTTCTTGTCTAGCATGGCTGCCACATGCTTTGTGCAGCCACTTGACCTCATAAAGAATCGCATGCAGTTAAGTAAAACCAAAACATCGACAATGTCAGTCATTGGGTCAATTGTGAAAAATGAAGGCTTTTTTGCAATGTATTCTGGATTATCTGCTGGTTTAATGCGACAAGCCACTTACACAACAACTAGACTTGGAATATATACATGGCTATTTGAACTGGCCTCGTGAGTCAAAAAAATCTATTAGCATGAGTTGTGAAATAACGATAACATTACATCGATTTTATAATATTTTTATAGGAAAGACGGTCAGCCTAATTTTATAACTAAAGCTGGTCTGGGTATGGCTGCTGGGTGCGTTGGAGCATTTGTTGGAACTCCAGCTGAAGTTGCTCTTATAAGAATGACTGCTGATGGCAGATTACCTCTTGGTTAGTTCAAAAACATGCAAGTCTAATACATTGTGTTAACTTGTCATTTATCAGAAAATATTTGAAAATATGCCAAGAAAATTTTATGTATTGCATAACCTTAATGCACACATTGTATTGTTTTAGCTGAGAGAAGAAATTACAAGAATGTTTTTCATGCTCTGATACGTATTACAAGAGAAGAAGGTGTTTTTGCTCTGTGGCGAGGAGCTATTCCAACAATGGGAAGAGCAATGGTTGTCAACGCAGCTCAACTAGCATCGTATTCACAAGCCAAACAAGCCCTCTTAGATACAGGTGAAATATTTCACTCCTTTTCATACAAATTTAATATCATAGAATATTTGCTAATAATATTTCTGTCTTATTGCAGGATACTTTGAAGAAAACATAACTTTACATTTCGTCAGTTCAATGATTTCTGGTTTGGTAACTACAGCAGCTTCTATGCCAGTTGATATTGCTAAAACAAGGTAAACTATTCTTAAAATTTTAACTGATTATACTTTTTATAAGTCAACCATCATCATAACAATATTTTGTTATTTTTGTAGAATCCAAAATATGAAAACTATTGATGGAAAGCCTGAATTCAAGGGTGCAATAGATGTTTTGGGCAAGGTAGTACGCAATGAGGGAGTATTTGCTCTGTGGAAAGGATTCTTTCCTTACTACGCTCGTCTTGGGCCCCATACAGTGTTAACATTCATCTTTTTGGAGCAAATGACCTCAGCATACAAGAGTCGTTACGCATGATTTTCTTAAACGGTGCAATTGATGTTTAATTATTTTTTAAATATTTATAAAATTGTGACGAGAACAAATCAAGGATAGTTGATTATTTTTTTGACTTTCTTTTATACGCTTTCAAGAAACAAAACATTCTACATGCATTCTCATTTCATTATTTTGAAGTTGTCATCGTCTGGTACGATGATCAAAATTATTGCTTATGTTTTTACAGCAGCTCGCTTAGTGACGTAATGTATATTATTCGTTATAATTGACCTTATATTCGAAGCTTTATTGAGGCACTAAAACTAGTGTTGTGAATTCTGAAATGTTTATACATTAAGTTATAATCCCTTTGAAGCATAAAACTGTTCTTATAATAAAGATGGCTTATTTCGATTTGATACAACAGTTTTTAGATTTTAAGTATTAAAAGTCATGTACATATTTGTAATAAAAAAAAATTTATGTTATCGAACATTTTTAATGATTATTATATTTTTGTTAAATGTTCATAAAATTTTTCAATAGAATTTCTTGAGTCAATGCCAAAGTAATGTAAATCCTTTTTATAGACATTTGATTATGAAACGTGAATGAAATATTAATGTTTAATAAAATCGAATTTTGCATATAAAAAACATTTGAAAGTGATTTACTTGCACATACAAAAATATTGTTACTTATACTAATGCTATAATACTAGTTAAAATTCTCAAATTACTACAAATCCTTGATTATCCAGATAATATTTGATTTTTCTTTTTTACAACTCTCATTATTGAATAACGATAAACTCTTTGTTAAAGAAAATGTTCTTATTAATTTGCGCAGACTCTGTATCGATGATTTGAACTGTAGCCTCATTTGCATAAATACTGGGAAAAAAGAGTCTCTTTTGATACACGCACATTTCTCACAAATGACCCTGATCGAGTTAAACAGCGACCGCGCATAAATTAAAAAGAATCTCAATATTTGTGTCCGCCGCGTGCGAATACTTTTGGAGTCGTTCCCGTTGACAAATGTGCCTCATGCGCGCGGGGAATAGCCCAGAGTAATATCGCGTGCGTACTATATAACATATATACACATTACATTGTGGACACGAGCTACGACGACGCGAACTGGAAAGTCCGCCGCTCGCGCGGCGCAAAAATTAGCGGATTTAATTATTTTTTTCTCCAAAAAGTCGGAATCCCTACTCTATATTTGGAAGCTAATATAAGACGTTACTTTTTCGAAAAAACTACGTTAGTTCGAGCGTATCCTCTCCGCGGTGACGATAAAGCTAGATGCCAAAAAAAATGTTCAAGTTCATCGTCGCTCTGTTCGCTCTCGCAGCTGTGGCTCAAGGTCCGTATTAATTATAAATTGTTTTTCCTGTTCGGTCAATAATTCTAGACCCGATAAGAATTAAACACCACGATTTATGTATTTTTTTTTTTTACAGCACAAATTTTCCCCAATCAAGGCAACTTATATAACCCGCAACAAGGACAATTTTACAATCCCAATCCACAAGGTGCGAATCACTTTGCCAATCAGCAGTTCGGTGTGAATCCGTATCAACAGGGTCACGATCAGCACCATCACGATCATCATGTGAGCCCTCACCATCACGATCATCACGTTGACGTTCTCGAGCATGATCATCATCACGGACACCACGAGGAACCCCATCACCATCACGGACATCACGAGGATGTTCACCACCACCATGGACATCACGAGGAGCCTCACCATCATCATCACGTCGAAGCCCTAGATCATCATCATCACGATCATCACGAGCATCACGTCGAGCCTCATCACGGACACCACGACCACCACCATGGTAATCATGACTATCATCATTAATTCTTCGAAAGTTTCGTCGATTGAAAAAAATTTGTTGTTGGTTTCATAAGAGTAGAATTAAGTTTGTTATGCGCTTGACAACAGCTTTTGAACTGTTTGTACAATCAAAAATGTAAATATGAAATACTATCAATAAAATTGGTTTATAATAATACATATTCGAGCTTTTCCAAAATTTTAAGAACAAATCCACATTCTTTTGCGTTAGTCCTAGAATCATGCTATGTATAATAGTCTTATAGAAATTCTACTATCAATTTTGATACATATACAATCGTATCAATTGAGGAAGAACGTCCGTGTAACCGGTTTGCAAGAGGTCAATGAAGCCTTGAAGTATTCGCAAGTATAATCTACGGCAGTACAGTTAAAGATTTTTGGCTCTCAGTCATAACTAAAGTACAATCATCCATGTGTCTTCTCGACTTTCTAAAATTTTTAGTTAATAAAAGTGACTCAAATTTTAGAAACATTTCGAAATGAAGTTTTTCGTTTTAATTTATCTTGATTTTCAGTTTCGCTCCCTTTTCAACATCAACATTTTCTTATAAAATACAATCGTCGTATACGTAATCATTTGATTATGTTTGATAGTTTTCTGTTTTAATTTAAACGTGAAAGCGTTAAGCTCTCATAATTGGTAATTATTTAGTTAACAAATTTACTCTTAAATATTTACCCACAATAGTAGCAAATGTTCTGATACTTAACTAAGAAATCACTGACATATTAAAAGTTTCATATTCGGAAGAGCCTTGTAAAAATTACTCGTGCTCTGCTCTTTGTGCTTAGTTATAATTTAAAAATAAAACCTAAATTTAGTATTCGATGTTTTATTTAAAGTATCTCGAATGATTAATATTGAATTATTACACGTGAGAAGTGATTATTAAAATTATACTGAATCTATAATGCGTTAATATTTTCCACGTGGACTTTTGTTTCCTGGTGAATAGCAATAAAAATATCGAGATCTTGTTGTTATGGGGTCGAGTATTAAATAAATATAGACCAAAATGACCCAGTCAAAATATTTCATAAATATTCAGAGAATAATTAGGAGATGTACAGTGTTTTTTTTAAATGCATCACTTGGAAATAAGTCTGAAATATATGTATCTTAATTGTCTCGGTGTCATCGTCCGTTCGGTTTCTTTGGAATATTTTATAAGCATTCAATTCTTGGCTACACGGGTGTAAATTTACCCATCTTATAGTTCCTTCTCTTCGTAACTGAATTCATAATCATATGCTAGACCGATATTTTACTATAAAAGCCAACTTTTTGGCGATCGGAGCGTCAGTTTCGTTTTCGATCTGTCGAAGCAAACGTCTTAACTGAAACCCAGTTAAAATGTTCAAAATCGCCTTAGTTTCCTTTGCCCTTGTGGCCATGAGTGCTGGTAAGTCGACTTTTACATTTTCTCAATGAACCAACCGCGAGTTTCAATCATTCCGTTTTGAAAATATCTAAAGTGCATTACTTTGTATCATTATAGGCGATTTGCAATATCAAGCCGGACATCTAGTTGATCCGGGCTTCTACCGACCTCCTACTGGACCCGTCCACGACTTACATCACCACGATGTCCACGGCCATCACGATGACCATCACCATCACGATGTTCACCATTACGACGATCATCATCACGATGTTCACCAGCATCCCAAAGTATTTATACCACCTCCCTCGCATTTACCTGTCCACCATCACGATGACCATCACCATCATCACGACGACCATCATCACGATGTGCATCACGACGTGCATCATGGCCACGTGGACCCACACCACCACCACGAGGAGCCACACCACCACCATCCACCGAGCCAAGGAGGTCTCCTCTCGAAATTGCACCACGCTTGGCACGATCTCACCGGAACCATGCACCAACATCATTGAAAACGAACAAATTGAATTACTTTAATGTTAGCTTTAGAATAAAGAAAAAGTTATTATTTAGATAAAAAGATTTTAATTTGCTGGATGATTTTATAAGGCTGTTATTTTATTTTAAAAAAAGAATTGACAAATACATCTCGTTTTTAAAATCAATTTTTATTTTTGATTTTCTTTCCAAATAACATATTTACAGGTAGCAACATGATGAATAAGAGATAATACAAAAAACAACGATAGGATTATCAAGCATTCAATGAAAAATTGCATTTACACTACCAGAAAACTATCAGTGCATGTGCCGCTTCTATGAAAATAAATATTTCAATTGAAAAATTCAATGCTCTTTAAGAAGGCTTTTTCGGCTTTAAGGGGGCTTAACTCGATTTATGAATCACAAAAACAAATCCTCCGCACTAGCTGAGAAACTAGCCAAGTAAAAAAAGTCCCGCTGATGAAGATGCGGTGTGAACCATACCCTCTCTGCCATCCATGGAGTGGTTCAAATCTTAATAAACCAATCAAGGTCAAAAATAAAATGTCAGTGTAGGGTAGCTGCTTCTTTTGTCTTTGCCACGGCATAAACGTACAAAATTTCCTGAAAACAAGAAATTTTCTTTGAATTTTCGATGTGGAACTTTTTATGGCTCGTTGGGACATTTAATTAATCACACTTACAAGAACGCATTGGCGGTGACTGAGCCGCTTAGCCAAGCGACGAAAATAGAAAGTTCACTACAAAAGTCTTAGAAGTATTAGAAAATAATGTCCGTCTGATGGTCATGCGATGTAAAGCATACGCCTCTGTCATCAGTGGAATGGTTCAAATCGAGGTTCAAATCTTGGTAAAACCATTCCAGGTCAATGATAAATGCACACATAACTACCCTTGAAGGTTTATTCCTTCTTTTGTCTTTTCACAGCGCTAGCATATCCTATACAGGTCAAATATCATCTTTACGGGTAGCAAAATGATGAAAGAGAGATAATAAAAAAAACATTCACAGGATTATCGAGCATTCATGTTTAAATTAACGTTGCAATGAAAACTTGCATTTTCATTGCCAGAAAACTATCAGCGTATGTGCCACTGTTATGAAAATGAATAAGATATTTGAATTAGAAGTTTAATGCTATTTTATGAAGTTGGCTCTAAGGGGGCTTAATTCGATGTATGAGTAACAGAAACAACACTTTAGCACCGGCTGAGAAACTAGCTAAGTGACAAAACGTCCAGCTGATGAAGATGCGTTATAAAGCATGAGCCTCTGCCCCCGGTGAAGTGGTTCAAATCTTGGTAAAACCAATCCGGGTCAAAAATAAAAACGCTACTGTAGAGAAACTGCTTCTTTTTACTTTTCCCGGCACAAACATATAATACTTTAAGAAAATACAAAAAAAATTATTTTCCATGCTACCCCAGCTGCAACTCACCTTTTTTAGCTCTGTGGCTAAAACGAAAAAGTCAATTTCTGCTAAGGAATCCATGAAAAATAATATACGCACCTATGAAGCAAAAACAAAGACTTGGAAAAATGTTTACCAGCCTTGGCATCGGCCTATACGATCTTTACATATTAAATTTACTACATCTTGAACTACTCACAAGCGAAAAAATTAAAAATTGAAAATTAGCAGATTCAAAAAAAATTTGTTTTTCCTTTCATTTGCCTCCTTTGAATATTGTAAAAAAATATATAAAAATAATAGCGTTCTGCTACTAGTTTACAATCCGACTAATTCCGAAAAACTCTAACTTGATGTAACAACAAATTTTCGAGATACTTTCCCATCTGTCTTAAAAAACATGGTTTTGAGAAAAAAGCGTTAAAATTAGTCAACTACCATTGAATTTCGTACAAATGCTTGTTCTTCTGACTTCGACTGATTTAAAATTCGATTAACCTAACAAATTTAATGAGGGGTTTACGAAAGTATAAAAAATTTGAAAATGCAAATTAAAATTGTTTTTTTCGGTTACATCTCATGAGAACCTTCCTTCAAACATCTGAAATAATTTACTTGTTAAAATTTTGATACACGAAAGAGACTTCTCTAATGTGATAAAAAGCTCCCTTACAATGTTAAGATTGATGCCCAAGTGGTTTTATAAGATAAAAATAATTTTAAGATATAGTAAACTTAATTTTTTCACAGCGCTTTATACGCTTGTTTAAAACTACTGGAAATCATGGAAGGTATCGAAGAGATTAAGCTGAAATTTCACTGGAACTTCAAATAATATTCAGTTCGATCATTATTCTAATTTTTACAAAACATTTTTCGACGAAGATTGATTCTTGTTATTTAAAAGCAGCCATATCTACAATTTTTACTTTTACGCTAAAGCGTACTTCCTTGGAAAAAGTTCATTAGGTAATTTTTTATTGTTCAAGGCCTTATTAGAAACGAAAAAAGTGTTCGGTGGTTGAAAAATCAAAATCGAATCAAACGTTTTTTTGAGAATTTAAGATATTTCTGCCATGTAAAAATAGAAAATATTATCGAGTACTGCACGACATGTATTATTAGTCATCAAAGTCTCAAATTGAAAGATCTACCCTGGCCTTGGAAAAAACGAACGAATTTTAGTATTTTTTTTAATTCTATATGGGTTTTACCCCTCAATCCATCTTAGAAATGATCAAGATGATACTAAATCTATATGATACGTTAATATTTCTCACGTGAACTCTTATTTCTTGATGAATTGCAATAAAAAATCAAGATCTGGTTTTTTTCATATAGTCCAGAATAAAATAAATAATACGAAAATAGCCCAGTTAAAATACTTCATGAATATTCAGAGAATAAGCAGGAGGTGTACAATGCTATGTGAATGCACATATCACTTGAAAATAAGCTTAAAAAATACATCTTTATTTTCTCGGTGTCATCGTCCGCTGCTTCTTTGGAATATTTTATAGAAGCATTTAATTCTTTAAATTTACACGGGTGTCAATTTACCCGTCTTATTGTCCCCTCTCTTAGACTGATATTTTACTATAAAAGCCAGACTTTTCGACGATTGGAGTATCAGTTTCGTTCTCGATCTGTTGAAGAAAACATCGAAAAATGTTCAAAATCGCCTTAATCGTTTCCTTTGCCTTTGTGGCTGCAGTGAGTGCTGGTAAGTCGATTTTTATACTTCTCTTTTGAACCAACCACGACTCTCAATAATTTCGTTTCAGAAGTTATCTAAATTGTACCACTTTGTATTATTATAGGCGCCATCAATTACGATTCTCATCACCACGATGACTATCACCACGATGACCATCACGATGACCAGCACTACCATGGAGTAAATCACCAGCAACACTACCAACCCCAACAAGTGCATCACGACGTCCACCATCAACCCCAAGTACATGTAGCACACGCACCTGTCCACCACCACGACGACCATCATCATCACGAAGTCCAACATCAACAAGTCTACGTACCCGTAGCTGTACCCGTAGCTGTGCCAGCCGTCGCTTACCCACAACCAGTGCCACAAACGCACTCCCACTATCACGATGACGATCACCACGACGACCATCATCACGACGACTATCATCATGATTCTCACCATTATTAACTCCGAACATGAACTAATCAACTTACTCAAACGTTATTAGAATAAAAAATCCGATTGTTTAGCTGAACATATTTTAATTCATTGGAAGATGTTATGAGGCTGTTATTTTATTAAGAAAAGAATTGCCAAAATATATCTTTTTTCTAAAAACAATTTTTATTTTTTATAATTCATTTCCTTGTTGAACATTATCATTACAGGTTGCAGAATTAATTAAAAATGCTAAATGAGAGAGGTGAGTATTCATAGGTTTATCGAGCATTCATATTTATCATTAATATTGCAACGATAGCTTGCATTTTCATTATCACCAGGTAAAATTTGTGAGATGTGTAATACTTTTATTTTTAGTCTTTCTCTAACCCTTTATCTAATTATTACATTCTTTATGTCAAAGTAACTATTGTATTGTAATGGATTGAGAAATTATTACATACAAAATTCAGACTTTAATATTTCGCTCGACTGCTTTAAAAGTGAAACAAATACGCTTGATTTTGTTATTTAAGGAGATCTGTACCTCAGACCAAAAATCAAAATTTCGATCCAGTTTTCTGAAACTTCTAGTTAATATTTTTTTAAAAGGCTCCATGGCAACCTTCATCTTGATGTTTTTAAGGTCGCCATAGAGCTTTTTAGAGAAATATTGAATAGAAGTTTCAGAAAACTGGATCAAAATTTTGATTTTTAGGCTCGGGTACAGATCTCTTTAATTACAAAGTGCAAGTAATACATCTATGCATTTTAGTTCATCATTTTTTAATTAAAATAATGCTTATAAGTTGTATTTAGTAAATAGACTCTCCTCAAATCTGAGATACTATAAATACTAATTATCATGAGGAAAAATAATTAAGTATCAAGTATATTTTACAAAACTAAATATTTATTAATTTATTTACAGTCAATACGAATTACATCTCTCATAAAGTATAAGTAAATTCAATTAGATTCTCATATTTCTTTTGTCAACACATAAATCACACGCTAATGCAAGTGGCCGAACCGATGAAGGTCGTCGAGATCGTGCTGCAGATGACCGAGCTGATGGATCAGCTGGTGCTCTCTGTAGGGATTGCGATGGAAGTAGTGGGTGTGAGCCAGCTCGCGCTCCACGTCGTGGTACTGATGGTCGATGACGTGCTCGAGCAAGCCGCTGTTGTGATAGTGGCCACCGCCGTAGCCTCCACCGTAGCCGGGATAATGTCCGTAACCGCCGTAACCGCCGTAGCCGTACTGCGGAGAGGCCGCGCGAGCCACTCGCACGAGAACTATAAAAAATCAAAGATTTAACTTCACTTTCTTCATGTCCCATTATTTTCAACCGAGATACACGTTATACCTTGCTCGCTCGGTGCCGAAAACGCCACCGCCAACAGGCCGAGCAGACAGATCAGGCAGGATTTGATCATTTTTCAGCCTCTATACGGAAAGGAAAGAAAAATACGTTCCTCGAGCTCTCGCGCGAGACCGAGGTAAACTGAAACTAAGTTTATTTTTGCCGAGGATTTATATAGGACGCGCCGCGCAATGAGAGATTTGCTTACCCACTCAATTCTTAATATTTTTTTTTTTGCGCGCGCTCGTATTTACGCACGCAAAATATTACACTCGAGTCTGTGTGCGCGTGGACCAAGAGATTTCGACATCATCGCAGGTAACTGCGCCGAGCCGAGTGCGTAGAGCTGATTTATTATTCGCAGGTATATACTTGTGTGTGAGTATACGCGAACGGAATCGAAAGCAGCCGCGGAATGGGCCTAGGCTGCAATGCGCGTGCATTTTAACGAGCTTATTATTACCTGTTAAATGTATATCGTCGTTGTCATGGCGAGCTGTGAAATCATGGTTTTTCTCAACCGAATCTATATTACTTTGACTTTCAAGGTCGTATTAAAAAGAGTTGCGAATTATGAGCGACGATTACACTTTTTCGAGACACTTCCATTGATATGATAATTTGCACTCTTCCTGTTTACCGATATCATTAGAATAACGAGAGCAGCGGTGCGAATGTGTGGTGCGATGTGCCTCTCGAACGTACAACAGGTGATTTAGCGATTTCTAAGCATATTCATGAAGATGTATACCCAAACAGTATTGATGCCAGGCTAAAAAACCCATGAACTCAATATTATTGCGCGCACGTCTTGGGGGAACGTCAAATAACAGTTTATCCTATACCGAGCCAAGGAATATATAAGAAGGATGCCTCGCGGTGTAGGCGTCAGTTGCGATTTCGCCTCGAATCTTATACGTGTAGGTACAATCCCAAGTTTTCACATAGAGTTTTCATCGACATGGCAAAGCAGATCTTGGTACTTTTGGCACTGGTCGCGATCGCGGCAGCGAGTCCAGCTTTTCAACCAAGTAAGTTCGGACTTTGAACGAGGTGATTATTAGAGTCGTTAATTGTTATCAAAATGATATGTGCATAGGTAATATCAGAGTGGTTCGTGCGGCCAATCCACAGTATGGATACTACAATAATTACGGCGGGCTTGAACATTCTCTGGACCATCAGTACCATGAAATCGAGCACGAGTTGCAGCACACGTGGAATCCGTTCCAAAGGCAGCATTTGCAGCATGATTTGGCTCATCTCAATTCCGATTTACACAATCTTCAATACCATGGTTACTACTAGTGTAATTGTATATTAAAAATTTACATATGCACGAATGTATTATTTAAAAAGTGCAAATACGTTATAAGCAGTTGTAAAAAAGTTTTTTAAAGTTAAATAATAAGTTTCGTTATAAGAAAATCTGAATCAAAGCGTTTCATTAACAATACGAGCACCTTCATTACATTTAATTTAATTTTTTAAACGTATTAGAAAAATAAGAAAAAATTCATTTGCAGATTTAAATGACCGACATTTTTTCCTAGAGGTAAAAGACTGTGGTCGAATAAATTACTTACCGTAAGCAAAAATATATATGCGACGATGCATGATTATTCGAAATTTACGATATCGAAGTTACTGTATTTTTTCCCACTTAATAATTTATGCCGAAATTTCGATGTAAGTACTTCCTTGAAGAATAAGTCTTTACATACAGTTAATATTTAACACCAACTTTACTAGTAATATCTGGTTTTTACGAAGTTTAGCAAAAGATATTTCTTCAACTTTTTATACTTGACTGCTTTAATTAAAGTAGTTTAATTGTTTCAACGATTGCAAATGATACATGAAAAGTGGAGCAAAGTTATTTGTCAATGTTACTGATAATTATAAATGGAAGGGTTTCAATTGAAATAAAATTAAAGAATATTTTTTTTAATGCAAGTATTATTGAATAGTGATGAAATACATTGTCGAATAAATGAATTTTCGAAAGAAATAAGAACATACAATATTAAATATAATTGATCATACTAGTAAATTATGATGAAACAGTAATTATGATCGGAAGTAAAAAAGTATAAAAAAGCAAAAATTTAGAACAAGTATATTTCTGTCCTCCACTGTTGGGATAATTTTATCTGGGATTCATTTGGCTGGCTCTATTGTCCACATTAGCCTTATCACCTTTGTATTCCGAATGATTGGGATTTTTCTGATTTGCGTGGTTGTCATTGTCAGCTTTTATTTGAGCAGGGGTACGAGTATCCTTTTCCATCTGAAAAAATAACAAGGCATACAACAATTTCATTAGTTTTTTTCTGAGATAGCATGTCAGAATTAAAATTTTTTTAATTTCCAATTTTATCAATAATTTAAGTAACTCAAGTTACATTAATAATCGAAATTAAACTAATGATTCCTTTCAAACAACAGTTAAATTATATTGCAAAAATTGATCTCTATATTAAAATACTATGTAAGTAAAAGATCTTTAATAAATATATCGAGATCGCTGAAACGTGTATGAAAATTAATGTCGTAAAAAAATATGTTTGCACTCGATGTAACTAGTGCGAATTACAGTTATTTACGTGTACAGAAAAATTAGAATCAGCAAAATGAATTTTCAAAATTTTTATCAGAGCAGTTCTTATTAAAATAAAAGAAAATCTTTCATGGGTTGAAACTAAAACACTCTTTCAATAAACTACACGCTTGATTTACTGAAAAAATTTCACTTTTCACACAAAAAATTTTGTAAAATTCTGAAGTCACTTTTTGATTAAATAAATTAATGTATGATACTTATAAATTACACACTTTGATTGATTGAAAATTGATTTTTCGCAAACGTCGCTATTGGTTTATCTCTAAACGAAGGATCGTTGAGGACTGTAATGAATCTTGAGAGCAACGTCAGCTTTTATAAGACGAGCAAATCTCAATTGGGAGTCCCTTACAAGGAATCCCTTGCAAGGAATCCCTGTCCGGGAATCCCATGTAGGGAATACCTGTCAGGGAATCCCTTACAGGAAATCAAATTGCAAGAGAATACCAAAGTCCTAAGAAGCTTTATAATACTGGTCTGATATCTTTCGCTGGGAATCACAATACCTGATCGTTATTTCTGTATGATTTCCTGGAATCCAATGCTTATACGGATAATTTAAATCTAAAATTGAAATATTACCGGATACAAATTGATAAGAATATTTAAAAAACCTTCAATTTGATAAAGATTTATTATTGAATTGCATACTTTATAATTGATTCAAAATAAAAAATTAGTGAGATAAATGCTAATACACTTCTATTCAGGTCATAGTAGCACTTTAAATTGTTATTACTATGAAAATGTATAACAATTATGCTAACTCATCTATTTTAGTTCAACTTAAACCTTTTATTAAGGTTTTTAATTATTAATGATTTTACTTCTAATAATTATATAAACAATAACTCATTTGATGCGTTGAAGGGTTTCATTACTATGCAAGGTATTGACTCAGAGTATCTGTAAAATTGACAAAAACAAAAAAATACAATATATTATAAGCTTTTGTTAGATTTTTTGTAAATGGATTGACGTGAAATTATTGGTTTGTGAAAATGCATACTTTATTATTTCTTGGTACTCCCTATGAGACAGTAATGTGAGTATAAAATTACATTCAATAGTTATCTCGCTTCAAAATTTAGAAAATCATACATTTACAAAACATAAAAGTACAAAATACATATGTAGATTCCAATTTTTTCGCGCCATAGTCCTCGCCGCTGCGTTTTGGGACTTGCTTATATGCGTTCGTCTCCACCAGTGACTGAAAAAAATGACAAATTATTATTAACGGAAAACTTATTTTCAGCTCCTCGAAGGGGACGCTTGGAGTTGTAACTGTATCAACTTTGCACCCATTGAAGTAGCTATAAATACGTGAAACCACGGTTACATCGCTCAAAAGCATATTAGAATCTTGCAAATGTTTTAAATGGAATTAATCAACTGACTATAAAATGTCAATAGATGCTCTTTAAAAGATTTTGTTCCAATTACATAGTTTAAGATGTAGCGCCACGTAATTAACGCTTTATATTCAGCCGCTCACTTTTTCAGACGAGAGGGGATCGAGATGCCACCTGACACCAAAATTATCAGGCAAGCATAATTGGAGAGAAAGTGTATCCAAAATTTTGGTTTTGACGGATTTCAATAGGCTTTTATGAGAAAGGACAAATTAGAGTAGTTCTAGTTGTGCGAGTAGACAATAACTTTCGTAGGTTACAGTGTTGGCAAACGGCGATGTTTGTATTTTGTGAGCTATATATTCGTAGGCAAGTATGATTAAAGAGAAAGTAAAGTAAGTTTTGGTTCCGACTTATTTCAATGTGTACCTACATTGATTTCAAATAGCGTTGCTATACACAGGCGTTTACTCGTATACCACACATATCATTCTCATTTTTTAAAGATATAATTCTGTAATATCGCTTCAAAACAATCCAGACGCTTATTAACTGCACAAGCTATGTAGTTGTTCATCACTTGTTAAAGAAATAATGTTAAAAAAATTATATGTTCATCAATAATATCAATTCAAATAAAAAAGATGAGCTATCTTCTAGAGTTCCCTGAAAGAAAATTATGCATATGTTATGATAACGAAAAAGCGTAATTCACAATTAGTATGAAAGAATGAGACAAATTTAAATAGTTTTTATTTTAGCTAAGAGTAATATAATTATTGTTTCTATATAGACCACAGTCCAAGCTTGATAAAATTAAAAAAACCTCATTAACCCATTAACGCGCAAAAGTGCAATTTTGTGCATGAATTTTCCGTTGTAAAAAAATTATATATAAAGTTATAATATTTTCTTGAAAATCCACACCCAGGGGTTTTTGGGTATGCTCTTTCAGTATCCGGTGTTATTTTTGCGATAAATAAACATTATCATCGTTTATTTTTCCATTAAAAACAAAAAACGTGATTTTTTGACTCAAAATTTTTTTTCAAAGTCGATTTTCTACCTTGCCTTGCCTTCGGAGGGTTCCCATAACACAAGAAATCGTGCACTTTTTCTCTGAACCTTCAAAAAATGCGCTGCCGCGATTTTTATCTAGCCCCTATATTTCTAAAATGGAGAATTTATACCGAGCAGTGGTATAAAAATTCACTCATTTTTTACTCAGAACCTATTTTACATGCGCTAAATATGAACTCAAAAGTACAATTTGGAGTGTAAAAACTTATTTGAAATCGTTTAGAGAATACGTGTGAATTTTTTCAGAATTTTTCAGACCACTTTGAAAATTATGCAAAATACGACCATTTCCCGGCCTGTCGAAAAAATCCCAAAATGTTCCAAAAAAAATCTGAAAAATTCTGAAAAAATTATTAAAAAATTCTAAAAAAAAATCACTTGTATTCTTTGAACAAATTTGAACACTTTTCATTGTATGACTTTCTTTTATAAAGTCAATAATTTACAAATAAAAAATGAGGCAATTTTCATATCGCTGCTCGGTATAAATTTGCCATTTTAGAAATATAGCGGCTAGATAAAAATCGCGGCAGCGCATTTTTCGAAAGTTCAGAGAAAAAGTGCACGATTTCTGGTGTTATGGGGACCCTCCGAAGGCAAGGCAAGGTAGAAAATCGACTTTGAAAAAAAATTTTGAGTCAAAAAATCACGTTTTTTGTTTTTAATGGCAAAATAAACGATGATAATGTTTATTTATCGCAAAAATAACACCGGATACTGAAAGAGCATACTCAAAAACCCCTGGGTATGGATTTTCAAGAAAATATTTTAACTTTATCTATAATTTTTTTACAACAGAAAATTCATGCACAAAATTGCACTTTTGCTCGTTAATGGGTTAACATAAATTTTGTGATAATATCTGCTTTAAGAACGGATTATAACTTTTTTAATTCAACTAGGTTGAATCCTTCGACGATTATGAATGATGTTTAAAAGTGAAGCTAAATCATTTATCCTATTCCTGAAAATGATAGGTGATTGAGCACGCCAATCACCCGCGGCGTGAGAGCAGCAGTTTTTTAAATATTCTTGAGGATCCATTTGCTCGATATTACACATTTATAGAAGTACTTAGTTTTAGCGAGTCAAAAAAATTTTCCAGAGAAATCGTTACCTAGTTAGAATTTTAAACTGGTTCAAATATTGTAGAATGTATAATTGTAAACAATATCGTAGTAAATAATTCTGACATAGTCTCTCGACACACTCATCGTATTTATAGCGAAAATAAGTTAGTTTGAATGTTGTCTTTCCCGATGAAACAAGACATAATACCGAGATAAATTTAACCGATTTATTTTTCGTGATACTAAATAGAAGAATCCGTCGTTAAATTCAGGCACTAAAATGGATAAAAGTGAGAAGAAATCCGTGGAAGTGGTCGCAGACGACAAAAAATATGCTTGTGATATTTGTCCGGAAATATTTACAATAAAATCAAATATGATTTTACATCGATACACTGTTCACAGTGAACAAGAAAAATATGCGTGTGACAGATGCGAGAAGAAATTTGTGATGAAATCGTGTTTGATTATGCACCGAAAATTAGTACACAGAAATCGTGAGGATTTCACGAGCAAAAAATGCGAGAAAACATTTGAAAATGAATCAAGTTTACTCACGCACAAAAACATATTTCACGAAGTTTTCAAAAATTACTCATGTGAAATGTGTGCGAAGAGATTTGATACGATACAAAGTTTGATCCTTCACATAAAAACAGACCACGAAGGTCGCAAAGAATATGCATGTGATAAGTGTGAGAAAAAATTTTCACATGAAGCGAGTTTGCTCTACCACCAAAAGTTAGTACACGAAGTTCAAACATATTACTCATGCAACAAGTGTGAGAAGACATTTGTGACTCAAGGCGTTTTGACTAGGCACCGAGAAACGGTCCATGAAAATCGAAAAAATTACTCATGCGAAGATTGCGAGAAAATATTTGAAAATGAATCAAATTTACTTAATCACAAAAAAGTATTCCATAAAGTTTTTAGAGACAACTCATGTGAAATTTGCACTAAAATATTTGGTAATAAATACAGTTTGCTCTTGCACATAAAAACCGTCCACGAAGTTCGCCAGAATTACCTTTGCGATAAGGGCGAGATAAAATTTGAAAGTAGATCAGATTTTTCGATGCACCAAAGAATATTACACGAAAGTTGTAAAGATTATGCGTGCGACAGGTGCAAAAAGAAATTTACAGAAAAATCGACTTTACTCACCCATTTAAAGACAGTCCACGACGGTCGCAAAGATTATGTATGCGACGATTGCGATAAGACATTTGGTCAAAAATCTCATTGGATCAGGCACAAAAATACAGTTCACGATGGTCGCAAAGATTTCGTATGCGACAAGTGCGAAATGCAATTTGGACAAAAATCACACTTACTTTGCCATCAAAGGACGGTCCATAAAGGTCGAAAAGATTTCGCATGCGACAAATGCGAGAAAAAATTTGGACATAAATGGACTTTGCTGGTACACCAAAGGACGATCCATGAAGGTCGAAAAGATTACACATGCAACGATTGCGATAAGACATTTGGACTAAAAGGAGATTTTGTCAGACACCTTAAGACAGTCCATGAAGGTCGCAAAGATTACGCATGCGGCAGATGTGAGCGAAAATTTGGATTAAAGACACATTTGGTTATACATCAAAAGACAGTCCATGAAGGTCGCAAAGATTTTGTATGTGATAAGTGCGAGAAAAAATTCGGACACCAATCGGGTCTGTTTTACCACCAAAAGACAATCCACGAAGGTCGGAAAGATTACGTTTGCGATAATTGCGACAAGAAATTCGGACAAAAATCGACTTTGCTCTTACACCAAAGGACAGTGCACGAAGGTCGCAGAGATCATGCATGCGACAAGTGCGAAAAAAAATTTGGGATACGCACAGCTTTGTTCGTACACCAAAAAACAGTCCACGATGGTCGGAAAGATTTTGCATGTGACAAATGCGAGAAGAAATTTGGACATAAACAGAATTTGTTGATCCATGAAAGGACAGTCCATGAAGGTTGGAAAGATTACGCTTGCGATAGTTGCGAGAAGAAATTTATAACAAAATTGAATTTGTTATGCCATCAAAGGACAATTCATGAAGGTCACAAAGATCATGCATGTGACAGGTGTGAAAAGAAATTTACAAAAAAATCGAATTTACTCACCCATCTAAAGACAATCCACGAAGGTCGCAAAGATTATGCATGCAACAAGTGCGAAAAGATATTTTCAAAAAAATCGACTTTACTCACCCATCTAAAGACAGTCCATGAAGGTCGCAAAGATTACGTTTGCGACGATTGCGATAAGGCATTTGGAACTAAAAGCAATTTAGTAAACCACCAGAAAAAAGTTCATGAAAGGCTCAAAAATTACGCGTGTGACAAATGCGACAAGAGATTTGGTCAAAAATCTCATTGGATCAGGCACAAAAATACAGTTCGCGATGGTCGCAAAGATTTCGCATGCGAGAAGAAATTTGAACGAAAATCACATTGATCGTTGCACCAAAAAACAATTCATGAGTGTCACAAAGATTACGCATGTAACACGTGTGAAAAGAAATTTGGAGAAAAATCGAAATTGGCCAGACACCAAAAGACCGTTCACGAATGTCGTAAAGTTTCGCATGCAAAAAGTGCGAAAAAAAATTGGACAAAAACTGCATTAATTGTTCACCCATCAAAAAACAGTCCACGAAGGTCGCAAAACATGCTATAATTGTGATGAGAAATTGAGCCATTAATCGAGTTTGCTGTATCACCAAAAGGCAGTACATCATGAAACTTGCAAAGATTTAATGATTTACAATTGTAAATATATGTATAAATACTTACACAAATGTATTTTAAAATTTTAATAAAAATTCTACCGAAATGATTATGTCTTACATAAACCTCGCGTGCTATCAACTATTATTTCACCTTTGTTGAATTTCATGGTAGTGTTTTATTTTCAACTACTCGGTTACCTGCAGCTCTTCATGCAACGATTAGCCCCAAGTGGTTTTTTCATGGTTTATTCGGAGCTGGGAATGGAGCGAGTCTTTAGTTGACCACTGGATTTTTGATAAACTTCACGTAATAATATCACGTCTCTGAATTAATCAAACATGTCATAGGGAAATATTTAGATAAATTTGCTGTCAGACTGATTATATTTATGCTAAGCGAAAACTTGGAAACCAATTAATAATATAATTTAAACTAAAAAGTATTCTCTGCATTTCTTTAAAATTAGGAAAAGCTCTCATAATTTACTAATACTTCCCTTAGTATTTTATTAATTGAAAATCATATATTAATGTCCTTCAAATGAGAGATTGCGTGGAAGCGGCAATTTTTTATAATTCGCCTGTAAATGGAAGGGTTTCAGTTGAAATAAAATACAGTTGAAGAATATTTTTATAATGCAATTATTGTTGAATGGAGTTTTTAAAGTATATTTTCAAATGAATCAATTTTAAAAAGTAATAGGAACATATCATATTAATTATAATAATGCGAAACAAATAATTTTGATCAGAAATACAAAAGTATAAAAAAGCAAAAATTGAAGATAAGTTCAATTCTTCCTTCCACCTCCATATTGAGGATTGTTGGGGTTGAGTTGATTGGCGTGGTTGGATCCGCCTTTCCACTGTCCATGATTTGGATTAAGTTGATTTGCGTGGTTGTCGCGGTTGGCTTGGCCTTGGGCAGTGTTACGATCAGACATCTGTAAAAATAATAAAGCATACAAAAATTATATTAGTTTTATTCTAAGACAGACTGTCAAAATATAAATATTTCATAATTAATTTAATTGCATTAACATCAGTCAGTGAAATTATCAATGACTATGCTCGAAGTCTATGAAATTAAATGGCAAAGAATTAATGCATCTAGATAAATGAAACATGAGTGAATGTAGAAAAAAAACCCGTTGACACTCGAAACTAAAATGCACTACTAAATAAATGACACACTCTATTATTTGGAAATATTTCACTTAATCACTTAAACTGCATTAAGATCGCAAATCTTCTATAGCTATCGTTACTCAAACTATATGAAATTAAAAGATTTGCAATGAATGCATCGAGACATGTTAAAGCTTGAATGATTAATAATGATTATTAATGTCGTGAAAATGAAAATCATAATTGCACTGTAGAATCAGCAAATTCAAATTTACAAAATTTTTATCACAACACAGTTTGATAATAGAAAAATATCTGTTACTATTCGAAGCTAAAACGCATTACTAAATTAACTACACCGTCGATTATTCGAAAATATTTCACTGGTCGCACAAAAAATTATATAAAATTTCGAAATCCTTTTTTTTTTAAATAAACTTGCATATCTAATTTTTTTTTACTTACATCGATTGAAAATTTATTTTTTCAAAAATTCACAATTAGTTTATCTTCAAACGAAAGATCGTCGAGGACTGTAATGCATCTTGAGATCGACACGCGCTTTTATAAGGCGAACAAACCTCAATAGGGAATCCCACGCAGGGAATCACACTGCAACTGAATACTTGCCTTTGTATGCAATTATATGCACTATAAATAGTCTGAAAGCTTGCAGCTGTACCCCCACATTTTCATTTTTTCGGTGTGATTCCCCGAAAGAGAATGCCTGTATACGATATGCAGGTTTATGCCCATTGGCCGGGAACCACACACAGTCATTTCATACGTGACATTTCTTGTTATTCAATACTTAAATACTTCGACTCTAAAAATTGGAATATTTTGCCCAAGAATTTAAATCTATTAAAAGATGCAAAAGTTTTATTTGGTAATGAGGTATTATTGAAATACATACTTTACATTGTTTAAAAATTAAAAAGCAACCCAAATGCAAATAGTAAGATTAGTAAGTAGAAAATTAATCGGTCATTCACAGATCACTTGCAGTTTAACTTGAAACTTGTATGAATACATTCATTAATTAAATAATCTTATGTTTGATTTTAACAAAATGATTTTGTTTTTCGACGCATTAAAGAGTATTTCGTTAGTTGCTAAGCAAGACATTTAAGTCAATATGAATTCGAAAAAAATAAGGTTTGAAAGTTATTACTATAGACGATTTTTTACTTCTTCATCAAGGAATCTCTGAAATTTTTTTTTTTAAGTTCGTAAAAATTATCCTCATTTCTCTTCAACATGAATGAATTTTGAAGGAAGAATATAACTCAAATTGGCCATAACAGTTCTATTAATTTATACAAAAGTAAAAATGAGCACACAAATTGTTACTTGTATTCTGATATACTGTATTTGTAAGCTGTGTCAGCGCGAATCAAAGTATAGCGTGACTTTTTGAACGAGGACGACAATTTCAAGCTTTTGAATGTTCATTTCGGTATGGTTTTGATTCATGGAATTTGAAATTGAATTTGAATGCGGCAATGAAGCAAACATTAAACGCATTGCAATGAGAATCAACGCATTTTTGAATATAATTGAAATTGCAAATTTTCATCAATCAAAAATATTAGGGATAACGTGACGTAATTTAAGTAATAATGATATATATTAGTGAAATTTTAATTTAAAAAACCACGCTGTTTTAAGCTTGTATTGGATATGAAAATGTACACCGAGAAAAAATTTTACAGTTGCTGAACGCATGCATTTTTCCTTTTTCCGATGTTCAAATAGTATTTTTTTTGAAAAATTTAAATCCCCTTTGAATGTACTATAAGTGCGTTACGGTAGAGACTTGAGTACATCTATGGAAAAATAAAATCGAGACCACTGTAATTTTTATTTCAAAATGAAAATTGAGCTTTTGTTGAACGTGGCTACGCTATAGCAGAATACAAGCTGGTTAGGAGGAAATTCAAATGTACCATGCATAAGTTGTTGAGTCGAGAGTGTGTATTGTATCACGCAATTGACTTGAATAGTTGAAGAGCGCTTGAAATTTGACATTATGTATGTACTTTGAGCTTTATATAATAATAATAATAATGCTCTCTCTCACTCATTCACTCACAAATAGCTTTCGGTCCCGTTGTTGATTTTCAATAAATATTTAGCGACTAGAATAATTATAAATAATTACGCAAGATTCACTTGCTGGCTTTGAGAACTGAAAATCATTACAACTGCAGTTTATTTGTTTATGTGTTTATTATCATTATTTTCGCGTAACTCGGTGTTGCAATTGCGATATGGATTATCGATACGATTGCGCTCGACTAATACGTTTTTTTTTCGAAGCCTGTTGTCCTGTTGTTTTGCGATGTAACTACCTGCAATTATTAGATATGCATTTCGCCAAAACAACAATTGCCATCGTGCGAGCATCAGTTGGCTCATTGTGACCGTCGCGTCGAGAGAATGGCGGCGAGAGCAATCCCGACTCACTCGGTGGTAACCGTACCTAAGGCCCCCTTCGTCATGCAATTGAGCGTCGACGATCGTTTCAGCGGCTTATTGATCGACCTATTGAACGAGCTGGCTAGACACTTGCGCTTCGAGTACAAAATAGCGGTGCTGATGCGTCAGCCGGTCGTGCCCACGACTTTGTTCAGGTGAGCTACAACGCGATTCAACGATTTAACGAATTTCCATATTGAAAACTATATACTTTTGATGCTTAGATTTTTGACCATCCTCGAAGTGGACGTGTGGCTCTTCATCATCGGGGCTTACTTTCTGAAGAGCTTGCTGATCTGGATATTCGACGCGTGGTCGCCTTACAGCTATTAGAACGTCGTGAAAAATCCGAAGAGGGCCGGGGTGGACGAGAAGGACATCGACGACGAGTGCAAGCGCATCTTCAGCCTGCGCGAGTCGCTTTGGTTCTGTCTGACGTCGCTGACGCCCCACGGCGGCGGCGAGGTGCCGAGAAACCTGTCGGGCCAGCTCGTAGCCGCGACCTGGTGGCTCTTCGCTTTCATCGTCGTGGCCTATCTCGCCTCCTTTCTCACCATCGGCAAATTCGATCGAGAGCTTCGACGACTTGTTTATCTCTAATGACCACATCGACATTTCGATCAGTTCAGTTAGCAATTGAATATGAAGTTTTCAATAAAAATCCTGAAAATTTTTTCTAATGGTCACTTTGATTTTTCGATAAATTTTTTCATCATTTGAATTGAATGTTTTTTAATGTATATATTCTCAATTGATATGATGTATACATTATAAAACCATTATTTAAACCATTAAACCATTATTTATACATTATTAAACAAGTCAAGTATACTTTGTTAGTTTTGAAGTCGATAGTACTGCGCTATGTTGTCTACGAAGTATAATTATGAATGTGCAGCTGCTAGGCAGAGAAGGAAAAAAAGGAAGAGAGAGCTCATGTCATTTAAAATAATATGACAATGCGATAGGCGTTATGTAAGATTTTTTATTTCACAGACTATTTTTAAATGTTAATAACAAAATCAAAACTTAATTGTTTTATTTATGTATTATGATCATGTTGAAAGACTGCAGAATTACATACAAATTAAGAAAAATTATAAGGAGCTTTTATTCAATTTATATACTCATTATTACACTCAATGTTAAATAAAGACCGTTTGAAGATTCATTCGAGTGTTACTAATATTATTGTTTCTATACTATCGAAGATTAAGTTTATTCAATCCGCATCGATCTGGAAGTGTTTAATACAAATTGGACGACACTTCTAACTTCTACGCGCACTCGCACACGAACATAATTGTTTCAAATTTAAAATGTTAAATTTTTTCACGAGAATCACTTCTTACAGTCGATACGATCTTTCTGTGTTGTACACTAAACCGAACGACTCGACCTGCTTCGAGACGAGTTAGTTCAAGTTAGTTAGTTCATTAATTATAATAAAAACACATGTATCGCACACCATAAAATGAGATGTAAACTTTTGGAGCACGTTCGCCGACACATTATATTATTTATTTTACTGTTGAATATAGTATTGTGTTTAATACGCCACTCAAGTATGGGTTTAAATTATTTTAGAATAGATGCTGCTGCTCGACTGAACAAAAATGTTTGGACTAAAATTTATAATTTTGAAATAAGAAAATTTCTTAAAAATTATTCACAGAAACTAAAAACTTTTCTATCAGGGCATGAATGTATTTTGTCACGGAGAATTACTATAGCATAAAATTATTTCTCGTGAACCAACTATTTTATTCAAAACTTTTACTGATTATTTGAAATTCAAATTTTCATTTAATTGAAAATCTATAATCTATAGTTACACTGTAAGAATACAAAAAACTTTCATATCATTCTATACCTGTATAACTCATTGATATACGAGCATTCTTATCCAAAAGTCTGATATTTATGATGATTAGGAAGATTGCTTTATCTTAGATTATTGGTGTATTTTACTAAGGAATTTGACTTACATTTGAGTTCGTTGGTCCCTCATGAAAATTTTAGAATAGATTAAAAAAGGTATGTTTAATAGAAGTACTTTTCATTGTTTAATGAAGAAATCTCTTAAAATTTTCATACGATTGATGCAACATGTTCTAATCGTAAAAATAAAATAACATGCCATCAAATTACTTTCCGTGGTAAATAATGTTTTATTTCTGAGAACCAACGTACATGAAATGATCGTGTGTGATTTCCGGCCAATGGGCATAAAACTGCATATTGTATACAGGTATTCCCTCTCGGGGAATCACACCGAGAAAATGAAAACGTGGGGGTACAGCTGCAAGATATCAGACTATAGTGCATATACCTGCATACAAATGCAAGTATTCAGTTGCAGTGTGATTCCCTGCGTGGGATTCCCTGTTGAGGTTTGCTCGCCTTATAAAAGCGCGTGTCGATCTCAAGATGCATTACAGTCCTCGACGATCTTTCGTTTGAAGATAAACTAATTGTCCATTTTGAAAAAATAAATTTTCAATCAATCAACGTAAGTAAACAAAAATTTAGATAGGAAAATTTATTTTAAAAAAAGTGATTTCGAAATTTTAAATAATTTTTTGTGCGTCCAGTGAAATATTTTCGATTTTGAATCGAGGGTGTAGTTAATTTAGTTATGCGTTCTAGCTTCGAGTAGTAACAGATATTTTTCTATCTTCAAACTGTGTTGTGATAAAAATTTTGTAAAATTTAATTTGCTGATACTACTGTGCAATTGTAATTTTCATTTTCACGACATTAATAATCACTCATGCTTTAGCATGTCTCGATGCATTCATTGAATATCTTTAAATTTCATATAATTTGAGTAAAAACATCGACAACTATAGAAGATTTGTGATCTTAATGCAGTTTAAGTGATCAAGTGAAATATTTCCAAATAATCGAGTGTGTCATTTATTTAGTAGTGCATTTTAGTTTCGAGTGTCAACAATTTTTTTTTCTATTTCTAAGCTGTGATGTGATAGCGACTTTTTTAAATTTAATTTTATGATGTATAATATTCACTCATGTCTCATTTATCTAGATGCATTAATCCTATGTCATTTAATTTCATAGACTTCGAGCATAGTCATCGATAATTTCACTGACTGATGTTAATGCAATTAAATTAATTATGAAATATTTATATTTTGACAGTCTGTCTTAGAATAAAACTAATATAATTTTTGTATGCTTTATTATTTTTACAGATGTCTGATCGTAACACTGCCCAAGGCCAAGCCAACCGCGACAACCACGCAAATCAACTTAATCCAAATCATGGACAGTGGAAAGGCGGATCCAACCACGCCAATCAACTGAACCCCAACAATTCTCAATATGGAGGTGGAAGAAAGAAGTGAACTTATCTTCAATTTTTGCCTTTTTATACTTTTGTATAAAATATCATCAAAATTATTTGTTTCGCATTATTATAATTAATATGATATGTTCCTAATACTTTTTAAAATTGATTCATTTGAAAATATACTTTAAAAACTTTATTCAATAATAATTGCATTATAAAAATATTCTTCAACTGTATTTCATTTCTACTGAAACCCTTCCATTTAGAGGCGAATTATAAAAAATTGTCGCTTCCACGCAATCTCTTATTTATGGACATTAATATATGATTTTCAATTAATAAAATACTAAGGGAAGTATTAGTAAATTATGAGAGCTTTTCCTAATTTTAAAGAAATGCAGAAAATACTTTTTAGTTTAAATTATATTATTAATTGGTTTCCAAGTTTTCGCTTAGCATAAATATAATCAGTCTGACAGCAAATTTATCGAAATATTTCAATATGGCATGTTTGATTAATTCAGAGACGTGATATTATTACATGAAGTTTATCAAAAATCCAGAGGTTAACTAAGAACTCGATCCATTCCCAGCTCCGAATAAACAATGAAAAAACCACTTGGGGTTGCATGAAGAGCTGCAGGTAACCGTTGTTTATTTTTGTCTAAATTGCATTTCGCACTTGTCGCATGCGAAATCTTTGCGACCATCGTGAACTATATTTTCGTGCCTGATCTAATGAGATTTTTGACCAAATGTCTTATCGCAATAATCACGTACGTATTCTTTGCGACCTTCGTGAACAGTTCTTTGATGTCTAGCCAATTTCGAGTTTTCTCCAAATTTCTTTTCGCACCCGTCGCACGCGTATTTTTCTTGTTCACTGTGAACAGTGTATCTGTGTATTATCATACTTGATCTAATTGTATATACCTCTTCACAAATATCACAACCATGTTTTTGGTCGTCTGGTTTTTGGTCGAACTTCCATGGATTTCTTCTCACTTTTATCCATTTTAGTGCCTGAATTGAACGACGGATTCTTCTATTTAGTACCACGAAAATTAAATCGGTTAAATTTATTTCAGTATTATGTCTTGTTTGATCGGGAAAGACAACATTCAAACTAACTTAGTTTCGCTATAAATACGATGAGTGTGTCGAGAGACTACGTCAAAATTGTTAACTATGATATTTCTTACAATTATACATTGTACAATATTTGAACACGTTTAAAATTCTAACTTGGCGACGATTCCTTATTTTTTTTTTGAAGTTCAAACGGCTCAGCTTGAAAAATGATCTGTAGTACATGTACGATACGAGTAAAATTTTGTGCACATCGACGTTCTTTAGAGCATTTCACTGTATGCTTACCGAAATTGAGATTAGTCAAAATGGAAACTTTGTACACTTTCTCATCGATTATACTTGCCTACGAATATCGGAGATTAAACGGCCGCGACGCAGCTCGCACTAATATAGCCATACAAACTTCGTAGCCTATGAAAATCGTTGTCTACTATTTCAACTGCTTTGATTGGTTGTAGGGTAGCTCTAAGCAATCCTCTCTATAAAGCCTATTGAAATCAGTCAAAACCAAAATTTTGTAAACCTCCTCTCCAATTATGCTCACCTTATGATTTCGGTGTTGGGTGTCACTTTGATCCCGTCTCGCTCGAAAAAGTGAGAGGCTGAATTCAATGTGTGCGGTACGATCAAGTCCCCCGTAGTTAGCCAAGCTCTTTTTGAGATTTTTTCACGCCTATTGAGAAGAGTCAAAATCGAAATTTCGTACACCAGCTCTTCGAACATGATTGCCTTATATAGACTGGTTACATTAATGAGATATACGACTGAGATTTGCAACTCACTATTTCGACGTTTTCATGTTTCTTCTCTTGAAAGAGTGATGGGCTGAATAGCGTAAGTAATTCATAAACATTTTGATTGGTTGTACTGCGGAATTATTTCCTTCAAAAATGAGCAGCTGAATATGTGCGGTACGTACGAGTAAATACACGCCTACAGCAATGCTAATTGGGACGATTTTACGAATATCTATTGAAATTAGTCAAAACCAACATTTTTTATACTTTCTACTCAATCATGCTTTCCTGGTGTATGAGTGGGACAAGTAATACTTACACCGCCAGTAACTCATTTTTCCATGATTTCTGCTTCTCTTTAAAAAGTGGTGGGCTACATAGAAGTAGTTTATATATGCACGTTGCCGAGTCTAAAAACATTCCGAAAATTGTTTAGAAGAATTTTTTTAAAAACTAATCCTTTTTGGACCCGGTAACGCTTGATTTCGGATATTTTACATTTTATGTTTGAAAAAATTTGAAAATGACCAAATTGGACAACAAAAATCTATATGAAAAGCCGTAGGTTTCGATGTAGCTACAGCGTTGATTGATACATAAAATAACAACAGGATCGAACAATTCCAACAGGTTAGTGACCGCGTTTTGACTTAAACTAATATTTTTACTTTACCACTAGTAGATTTACAGTTAAACTGATAAACTGTAAATGATTCATTTGCTTACAAAAAGTTTGTAGTACTCGAATGTTTTCAATTGAATAATTATTTTATAATATTTATATTTTTGATATTCGCACAGATAATCGGTCACGATGAGATGTCGTGGTAATAAGTACACAATTTAAGATTATTTACTTCAAATGATCGATGTCTTATGAATAAAAAAATCGAAACTCACTTTTTATTTAAAATATTTTTATTTGAATTTTAAGGAAAATATGCCAATTATTTAAGAAAATGCTACGAACTTCGGGCTGCAAATATGCCATAAGTTTTCGTTATCGAAAGAATCATCGATGGTCATTCTGCAGCACTCAACCAGCAGCTTATAGCCTATCAGCTGCATGAAGGAAGCCTCCTCGTGTCTACTCGAGGGAATCACTAATTCGTTGTAGTCCTTATATACTTGAATCGTTTCTGTAGGTCGTAATCGAGTGAGGTCGTAGAGCGACAGGTTTGGCTTTACCGCTGTAATTTTCACTCTGCTCGCGATTATTTCTCTGTATATTTATGAAAACGCGGTCGTTTATAAAAAGAAAACGAGTAGATTTAACTGTTTAACTTGACTATTTCTTCTGCGTGAAATACAATTTGCTAATTTGCTAAAGCCACGTAGCGGCGACACGTCTGACTATTGCGCGTACATCAACAGGTAATTTCTTGGTGTAAGAGGATGTCATGAGAAGTTGTTGGAGTATATCCTGTCAATTTTAAATGATTGTTTACCTGGTAGAATAAAATCGAATGGAAATATATTAGTAGTTGTCTAATTTCACTAGCGACTGCATGGATAAAAATCCAATAGATTTGTCAAAACCGAAAGAAGTCAAATTCAACAGCAACTGCAATGTTTTATGTTCTGATAAAACTTTTCAAATTTTTCTTTCTATACGGATGCACTTTTTATTCACAGATCTTGAGGCAATACATTTATTCTATTTTAATAATTTATTGTTGTATTATATTGTGGATCTTTCATCTATTCAAAAAAAAAAAAAATGTTTACATTTCGTACGATATTTATAATATTAATTTGCTTTATAATTTCATAAAATAAGTGATCATTGTTTTTTAAAATTTGAACAAATGAAATGTTTATATTTTTGAATAAAAAATTTCGCACCTCAATTTTCATAATTTACATTCTGTCAAAAACTAAAAAACCTCGTGTATACCTACGAACGATTGTATCGCGTCTGTTGATACTGTATCTATAGAAACGCCGAATTACTTGTTTACGTCGGCTGCAGCTCCATTGTTGTGAGACATCGCTAACGGTATAGATCCACGTGTGTTGCAATGTCGGAAGGTACAGTAATTCAAAACATTATTGATGTGATGCATTTTGTTGAATCTTTAGTGTGTTATTTTAAATCATTAATAATAATGCGTCAGCCAACGAATCAATCGACGGCGAAGAGGAAGAAGCAGTCGTCATACCGCCACAGGAATCGTTCCACTGGGAGGATTACATCTCGCGGCCGATTGTATCGGAAAATGGCACGGTACCGGCCAACATTTTGGAGTTTCAGTAAGTCGAATGCGCCTATAATGAAGAAAATTAAAAAAAAATCGAGTGACGTTATCGTAAAAACTTTGCCCAGACACTCGTTCGGCTACGACTGCCAGAAGCGCTTCAATCTGTGCGTGGCCGATCCCGACTGGCTGATATTCGCCTCGGGCAATCTCATACACTTCTACAACGTCGGCCGCGACGAGCTGACGTTCAAGCGATGCTCCACCGGCGGCGGCATCGGCCACATAACCGTACGTAAACATGATTATCATACGCCGGAATAAAGTTCTAAATTTCTCCCAACACTTTTACAGAAAAATCCTCAAAGGCCGCACATAGCCGTGGGCGAGAACGGCATAGATCCGCCGATCATCGTCTACGAGTGGCCGAGCATGGAGATAGTCACGGTGCTGCGCAACGGCACCACTCGCTCCTACTCGCATCTGCGCTACAGTCCCCAGGGCGACAAGCTCGTGTCGCAGGGCGGCGAGCCCGACTACCTCATCACCGTGTGGAACTGGGAGCAGTCGACGGTCGCCCTCCAGTGCAAGTCCCACAGTCAGGACGTGTACAACGTCGTGTTCTCGGAGACGATCCCGGGCCAGCTGGTGAGCTGCGGCCTCGGCCACATCAAGTGCTGGAAGATGGCCGACACGTTCACGGGCCTCAAGCTCCAGGGCGAGCTCGGCCGCTTCAGCAAGACCGAGATCTCGGACATAATCGGGGTCTATCCGATGCCCGACGAGAAGATCGTATCGGGCTGCGAGTGGGGCAACATGCTCGTCTGGAACGAGGGCCTGATCAAGATCGAGGTCTGTCGCAAGAGCGGCAAGCCGTGCCACGCCGACGGCTACATCACCCAGTTCGAGTATATCAGCGGCGAGCTGGTGACGGTGGGCACCGACGGCTGGATCTACTTCTGGTTCTACGACACGATCGACCAGTCGGAGCCGAGCGAGGACAATAACCTCGTGGAGGTCGAGCCGATCTACGAGTTCAGCGTGGGCCAGCAGTCGGACAGCAATCCGCTGGCGAGGCGGGCCCGGCTCATGCAGATAATCCGTCGGGAGGAGCCCTCGGCTACCGAGGGCGCGGGCAGCAGCCACCACTGGTACGCCCAGGACGGCAACGGGGGCATCTGGCTGCTGGACCTGTCGACGGCCCACTGGGAGACGGCCGTGCCGAGGAGGCTGATGTCGTGCCACGCCGGTCCCGTGGAGGACGTGGCCGCCTGCGACTGGGCGCCCATGTGCGCCAGCTGCGGACGCGACGGACGACTGAGAGTCTACGACTACTGGAGGAAGAGGCTCGTGCTGGAGCATCAGTTCAGGGATCGGGCCCGCGGACTCGTCTGGTTGCCCTGCGATGCGAGTATTTTATTTTCGCTTGAGTATAAATATCTGCTTTTCCGACGCTTGACTAAAATTCTTAACGTTTTTACATTTATGCAGCTTGCTTATTTACTTTAACGCTATTTAAAGTATATCAATGGATAGGAAATTTCCTATCTATTATTATTATATTATATTGAATACATGCATTTGATTAGTTGAAAAGTCTAAATATTCTTGTAAATTTGATTTTCACACAAAAAATCGATAAATCTACTTCTCAGACACTAATCTCTCAGTTGATGCTGCGTATTGTAATTTCGATATATTAATCTTGAATTTTGTATAAAAGGTCTATAAATCCTCAACTATAAACCGTAAAATTTTTCAACTCTTAGAGCTCGAATAATTATCCAAATGTTCGATAACTAGAACTCAAAATTTCAACTTTTGTCTACTTTTCGGATACTTTTTGGGTACTTTATAAAACTTCAATTGTTACGTTTCATCACTCAGATTGAATATTAATTTGTATTTCAATTTCTTTCGAATCATCAAGTCAAGCTTTTTATTTAGTGTTCGATTACTAGTAGTTGCTTCCTATAAAATATGATTCTATTGACGAGTATCGACTCGCAGGTGGAACCGAGTGGATCGAGCATCGTTTGCGGCTTCGACACGGGTGTCCTGCGCTTGGTCGCCTTGGATCTAGAGCCTTCAGAAGACAGAGAACACGAGCGAGTTCACCTCTGTCAGATCTACCGAGCGCACACCGAACCGATCGTTCGTCTGGCGATCGATCCCCAGCACAAGATCCTCGTGAGCTTCAGCCGAGACTCGAGCCTCTTCGTCTTTCAAATCCTAAGCAGCGACCGATCCTACCCGCGACTCGTGCCGATCGGCTACCTGAGTCTTCCCTCGCCGGCCAGCAGCTTCGCCTGGAAACCAAACGAAACTAGCACGATACTCGTGGGCTGCTCGCGCGGTCAGTGCCTCGAGGTGCGCCTGCCCACCGAGCCGCAGGCCTACACCAAGATCAGCTACAAACTGAGCGAGCTGCGACCCTGCGAGTTCACGTTCAGATCGGTCAAGTCGGCGATCCTGAGGGAGCAGGCGAGGCTGGAGCTCGAGGCCAATCGCTACGAGCGCCGATTGCAAAAGATCCAGGAGCTGCAGGACTTCAAGAAGAACAATCCGGGCATGGAGGTCGACGAGGAGGCTTTCCTGGGTGAGTTTTTATTACGCGATCGACGATTTTTTACTTAAATTTATCTTCGATCAGAGTCGGGCATGGAGGACGAGGACGGCCTGCCCGACCTCTACGTGCCCGAGGTGCCGAGCGAGGTGCTCACCTGCATGTACAACTCGCGGGGCCAGCCGCAGCTCAGCATGTCGGGCTACGACGCCGGCTACGTCTACGAGTACAGCATCCCCGAGAACAATAACGACGAAGTGGAGCATCTGAGAAGCGTACCGATCGCCGACGCCTCCGACGAGGAGATGACCTGCCACCTGTCCTACAACGCCGGCAGGTATCTGATCCTCGGCACGCAGCACGGAGCTCTGAGGGTGTGCAGGATCAAGCCCGAGGACGAGGCCGACTGGTCGGACTACTGGTCGCTGCCGATGCACGACTACTACACGGGCCGAGTGCAGGCCCTGTGTCTCGGCTACGATCGCAGGACCTTGGTGTCCTGTGGATTAGATGGCAATGTATTCACCTACGACATCAACGACGATGCGCCTCTGGGCGACGAGTTCAAGATACCGAAACCGATTGCCAGTCGCGATCACATCGTACGTAATTTTCTCTATAATAGCGTCAATTAGCTCAGATGTATAAACGAATGCGCTAAATGGATACGTCGAGCAAGACACATGATTCGGTTCCCACTTAAAATTTATTGTTTTTATTTTTTTTAATTTAGACTATATTTTCATGTTTACGCCTACAGTGAGACAACACACAGCAAAAGCATAAAAATGAAGTTTTTCTAATTAATCTTCTGAAAAAATTTACCAGATCAACTTAGCTCACGAATAAATCTTTTTAGTATGAATAATCTTTTTTCACGAAAAAATTTGAATTTAAAAAAAAATAATTGTATATTATCTGACCCATTTGAAATGATTTAGTATTATAATAAAATTGTATACTGAAGCCATGAAGAAGCGACGTGATTTCGATCAATGTATCGCATTTATTTATGCAGCCGACGACTAAAGTCTGGGACATCGAGGAGGCCAACTATCCGAGCCTCGAGCAAGTCATCGTCAAGGCCGAGATGGACCGCATCAAGGCCAACGCCAAGGACGACAAGGAGAGGACCCTGGCCGCCCTGCGTCAACTCACCGAGGAGTACAACTCGCTGCTCAGGAGGTAGCGCGATTTGTTTTTCTCGATGCAGCGAGCTCGAACTACATCTTGCCCCTCTCATGTGTCGTTATTTACCCAGAAACGACAAGCTGCCGGCTTCGCAGCGGCTCACCGAGCAGGAGCTGCAGCTCGACCCGAGGATCTCGGCGGACCTCGACGAGCAGCTCAAGGAGCAGATGGACATCGTCTATCGTAAATCCGAGTACAAGCAGGAAAAGTGTCGGCTGCGTTTGAAAAAACTCATGGAACACTTTATCGAGCCCATCACCTGCATACCTTTCGCCGTCAAGAAGATACTGTAAGTACATACCGCGCGTATGTTTTCGAGGTGTTTTTTCACTGATTGTCTCGCGCTCCGAAAATTTTTAGCAATCCGGATAGTATGGTGTGGTCCTTGAGAGAATTAAAATTAACCGGTGATTACGCGGTGGAAGAAAGGCACTCGCACGCCGATTCGCACGAGACCGACAGTGAGTAGAGATTGTTGTATAAATAGAATGTGCGAATAATCGAAAAACTCGACTCGATCGATTTGCAGAAGCCGAGGAGAGGCAGAAACGACGCAGCTCCATCGATCGTTTGAGGAGGTAAAATCGATATCTTTGTATTTTTCTTTAAAAAAAAATCATCACTCAAAACGATCTCGTGAATTTTCCGCAGATCTCGCGCCATGTCCGCTTACGTGGGAGATCTGGAGTCGGACAGCAAGCAGGAAGAGCCGACGATCGAGCCCTTCCTGAAGGGCCTCAGTCCTCGCACGATTCAGTACAAGCTCGGCGAGGAGATCAACCTGATGCTGAAAAAGTATCGGTCGCTCAAGGCGAAGCTGGAAGAGCAGGAACAAGAGGTGCTTATTCGCTGATGCATACATTTTTTTTCAAATAAAAAATTATACTCTGCGCAGTGGAAGAAGCTGCAGTCGGAGAGACCGGACCCGAAGGCCGTCGACCCGGAGGACGAGGAGGCGATCGAGCACGCCAAGAGGACCATCGGCGATTACAAGCTCAAGGCGTCCCTGGATCTGGACCTCGACAAACGGCCGACGGTCAAGAGCAAGTACAAGCAGATCATAGAGTGCAGGCGGAAAGTACGTAAAAAAATGTGATAGGGTGATCCTCGGATACATGTGTATTTATAAAAGCTCTTGACTGGATTTTACAATAATGATTTTCAAAACCCTAACTATGGAAGTAATTTCTCGCGCAGAAACTTAAGTTAGAACTTATGTAAAATCATCTGTGAATTATCATGTAAGACTTGAACCAAAAGTATAGACAAAAAAAGTATTACTTTTTGTAGCTCTATAGGTTTCTCGAAGCTAAAATCATAAAATATTTTCATCGTCAGATTCACTTCAGGCGCGAGGACTTCAACTCGAAAGTCCGCGAGATGCGTCAGCGCAAAGTCGACCTCATCAAGGAGGTCGAAAAGCTGCTCAAATCCCTGCGAGCGATCCAGAGCGAGCTGCCGGACGAGCTCACGAAGCCCCTGCCTCACCTACCCAGCCTCGACATGGACGTCGAGTTCCCGGAGAAGAAGCTCGAGATCGCCGAGTACACGCCGCTGGCGCAGCGTTTAAACGAGTCGAAGAATCGCCGCCAGTCCATCACCCAGGCGTACATGCCCGCGGACGAGTTCGACGAGGAGTACGCCGTCCTCATGCTGGACGAGAAGCGCTTCGTGCCCGAGCGATTTTTGGCCACCGTCGAGGGTGCCGGCGCGGCGGGCTTTCGCAAGCGCTTCCCCGAGGACACGAAACCCGTCAAGCTGCTCGTGCCGTTGGAAGTGATCGCGAGCATCGACGCCGCGGAGCGACTCGACACCGATCTCGAGCGAGAGCTCAAACGTTACCGGGCGGTGAGGAAGAAGCACGAGCAGGACCAGATGCTCGAGTACATCGATCACAGCTATCGAGTGTTCGACGAGGAGCTGAGCGAGCTCGAGCTCGAGCGCTTGAAGATCATCCACGAGAGCGTCTACATGGATCTGTACATGCTGACGCTGCACCAGGAGCTCGTCGTCCTCAAGAAATTCGAGGCCAAAGAGGTGAAGCTCGAGCAGCTCGTCGAGGAGCATCGCCGAATCATTGACGAGATCGAGGCAAAGATCTCACTGCTGACCGAGCAAACGGAGGAGAAGAAATTGACGGTGGCCAGATTGCAAGAGAAGCTCAAGGAGATGATGGCGCGATACTTGAGCTCGATTCAGGAGCAGAGGTATTCGCTCGTCTTGGCGGAGATCGCGAGAAAGTCCTACGAGTCGTCGTCCGATGCCAGCGCGGACGACGTGGCGAGTAGAAGCCCCGCTGCCGATGACAAGGACAAGGAAGACAAGAGGAGAACGACCAAGTATCAGGGAGACTTGGGCCATCGAGTGACAAGATTCCAAGACATGGAAAGCCGAGAAAACGTTCGCGAAGAGCAGCAGCCGCAGACGACGGATCGTCGAGCCTCCAAAGCCTTACCGAGGGTGAGTAGTTTGGCTCTGGTCGATCCGCAGCAACAAGGAGACGAGGACGAGGCTGGTGGTGGTGGTGGCGAGGGCGGCGATCTCGAGCTCTACGAGGAGGCCTACGCCGTGCAGAAGCAGTGCCGCCTGCTCGAGGGTTGCCTGAGCGAGGAGCAGAGGGCCCTGAGCGAGGCGAGCGAGGAGCTCGAGCGACAGAGGACGAGCCTGCAGGAGGCCCAGACAGACCTGGACGCCAGTACGCAGCGATTGGAGGGATTTCTCGTGAGTTGATTGGCAGACAATCGTGTCGCGACTGTCGAATCTCGTAACGATTTTTCATTGCAGCACGAGAAGCAACGGGAGCTCAACGACATCGATATGACAGTGATACTGAAGTTGGACCAGGTGCAGCTGCTCGCCGAGGGTTCGCACACGGAGAAGCTGCGCAACTGCATCGTCTTCGACAAGACGCGGCTGGCTCGGCTCTACGCCAGGGTCGGCGAGCTGCAGCAGGAGACGGACGAGCTTCGCGCCAAGCACAAGTCGGTAGTATATTATTATCTTGGAGAAAAAAATTAATCGATTGATTCTAAATGGAGAAATTTCGATTTCAGAAACAACAAGCAGCAACTGCGCAAAATCAAGATGGACTGCTCGTCGATGAAGGCCGAGCTCGAGGCGCTCAAGGGCCAAATCAAGACGGAGATGGAGAACAAATTCGGCCAGCAGATATCCCTCGTGTCGCTTTACGAGGCGGTACTGCGGCGGCTCATATACGACATCAAGGCCGACACGGGATCGCTCGTCAAGTTTTATCAAGAAAAAATACAAAGTATACACCTTGACGCGATCTGGCTCGTCTTTTGATGGTAAAATTTTTTTACCGATTTCGATTTACAGTGGTGAAAAGTCGCTACAAGCAGCAACTCGAGCAGTTGAAAGACCTCATCAAGGAGAACACGCACAAGTTAAGTTTGCTAGCGGTTCTTGAAGAGGAGTTGTTCAAGCTCAAAAAGGCCTGCAATGCCAAGATCATGTCCGAGGTATCTCACACTCGTTTCGCGCTGTAGTGTTTTTCGATATATTCTTTTGACCGATGAAATTTTCAGGAAGAGATAAAGAAGATCGAGTCCGATTACAAGGCCGATTTGAAGAAGCTGGAGAAGCGTCTGAAGAAGCAAGAAGAGGAGAAGGTGGCGATAATCAGCGACATCGAGAATCTTCAGAGCAAAACGAAAAATTTACTGCCTCTGAACGAATTGCTGTCCAAGAGCTGCTGTCAGAAGTCTACCGAACGAAGACGACCGACCTCCGTGACTCTGATCGACGGCAAAGAAAAGGAGGACGCCAAGAAGTCGGGCAGAAAAGTCAGGATGACGGAGGCAGCCGACGAAGTCGCCTCGGTGGCGAGCGAAACGGCGGCCTCGAGCGACGAAGGAGACGACGACGATGACGACGTGGACAAGGAAGCCGACCTGGCGGTCTTCGACGAGAACGAGTACTACAAAAAAGTCATCGCGGTGCGGCATCTGTTCTCGCAGATCACCTCGGGCCAGGAGTTCAATACCAAGTCGACGATCGACGCGATGCTCCAGGATCTGACCGACTGCATGATAAGGCGGGGCTACTCGCACGACCAGATCCAGCGCAGTCTGCAGGACATCGTGTCGAGCGCCGAGGGTCATGAGCAGTACGACGACGACGACGACAAGGCGACCGACGATCGGCGTTTAGACGACGACGACGATCTCGCCAAAGGCACAATGAGCCTCGGAGACTACATCTACAGCTACAGCTCGAGCTTCCGAGAGTCTGTGTGCAGTCGGGACGTGGACCCCCAGGCCGACGCCATCCTCCGCGACCTTTTCTCGGATCTGGGCATCGACGAGGACGAGCACGAACCGATGGTCCAGGGCGTGGTCAGCCGATTGCGCATGAGCGGAGGCGATCTCGCCGCGGCCGAGGACTTTATCTTCAAGAAGGCGCCGTCGGCCGCCGATCTCGCCGATCCCGCCCTCAAATCGTCGCGATCTCAGCGCATCAGACGCTCGCTGAACGACGTCAGACAGCACGTCGAATTCGAGGACACTGAGTTCGTGCAGTTGGTTCGTTTCTCTTTGTAATAATATTTCTGCGCAGGAATTCGGATTTTTTTTAAGGCTATGCATTTCTTCTTGCAGCAAGAGAATCAAGATCAATGAAGATTGAAGATCGGTAGAATAAAAACTAGCCGAAACTAGTTAAAGATTTTACCAGCAAGTGTAATGTTTAATGAAATAATGTAATTGTTGTTTTGATAATTCGTTCTACGTAATAACTGTTTATAAAAGAAAACGTAATGTGAATTTTCTGTTTGATTAATTCGTTTGATCAATTTCATAACTTAATAATGCTTGTATTTAAAATTAGATTTTAACGTCAATAATGAAACGCGAAACAAATTGAACATTTTTAATCATAAAGAAAAAAAAAAATAGTCCGATTATGTTGTTGAAACTAATTTTTTATGGTGTTAATAACATAACAAATTAACCCATAATACTATTGTCTAGCGATATAATATATCATATAGTATTATATAGATCGTGTTATGTAGCCCTTAACAATTTTAATGTTTTAACGCGTGTCACGCTTCCTCCGTATACGCCTTGCACATTATACGCGAGCTTACATACATGTACGGCGGGTCGCCTGCTTCAAGGCGTCGTCGCATGTTGTCGGCCGCGCACACTCACACATACATTCAAGCAACGGTTTGGCCTATACGCATGCCGTTGTAAACGCAGCCGTTGTATGAATATTATATTTATTTACAATAATTAGACCTACGTTATTAGCTCATAACAATCGGAACAACTTGAGAAATAAGGACCAGTCTACCATACAAATATAAGTTATTATAATTATTTATTCTCAAAGAGGTAATGTTTTTCGAATCGTTTTTGATTAAATTAAAGTTATTCAAACTTATCATTCAAATAAACAATTCAACCGATGAGGAGGGCTTGAAAGTACAACGGTTTTGATTTTTAAATACCTTCAATTGTACAAAAAAAATTTGTTGCAACAGTAAGAAAAATCGTGTCCCATTTTTCGTGTTATGCTCAAATTTTCGCGGCCGATTGCTCGGTCAAAAACGAAACGAGTTACATAGAATTTCAAAACGATCATAGTAAGAGAGCGAAAGTCAAATAGTGGCAACGCCCGCCTACGCACCTTTCACTTTTTAATCGTTGCATCTGCACGCTATACTTACATCACTTAATAGCTTGAGCCATGTGCTTCCAGATATAGTCAGTAAAGGTTAAGACGCCGCAAAGTGAACAGTTAAAATTATCGCAACATATTTACCAAGCGATATAATTCGTTAAAAAGTTAAATAAATCTTGAATTAATTTCGATCGTGTGTGTTGTGTATTAGTGCGTAGAAAAATTGTACTATTGTGTGTGGTTTGTCAAGAGATAATAGACAGTTTGAAAATTATGCCTTCAAAGGTAAATTGGAAGAGTGAACACAAGAGATACTGTCATCTTATCGAACTCACTCCTTTCATAAATGATCTGATGCAAATAGTTCCTGACCTCAGGACAATTTATCGAGCCGAACAAATCGAATGTCTCCTTAAGGATTCTATAAATCTCATGCGTAAAGACGAGAAATACAAACCCGTAGCAGAAGTATTCATCAAATGCCTGGCTCTGAACGGCTACAGAGACCATCCGAAAGTTGGCATAAATGGCAAGTCATCGTCACGCCGCTGCACACCCATACATCATGCGGCTCGATTCGGTTGCTACGACATCATTCCCGATCTTTTTCAAATATACGACAGATGCGACGTGAACTACTCCGACTACGAGGGTTACACGCACTTTCACGTCGCCATTCAGTCGGGGCATTACGAAGTCGTGAAGAAATTTCTCGATCTCGGCCAGGATCCCAATTGCTTGGCCGAAAAGTCGGACGTGAATTTCGAATGGCCTGCGCTGCACTTGGCTCTACTCTACGATAGAAAAGAAGTGATGGAATTGCTGTTGAGACGAGGCGCCGATCCTAACGCGGCCAACGAGAAAGGATTGACTCCTCTGCACATCGTCTACAGGAGAGAGAAGGATGCCGATGTCTTGGCGAAGCTGTTCTTCGAGATCTGTGACGAGTTGAATCAGCAGCTGCGAATGGACCCGCGGGACAAGTCGGGCAATACACCGCTGTACATGGCTCTGCTTTGGGAGAATAAGAAATTGGCCGAATTGCTGCTGAGGAGAGGCGCCGATGCGAATCTGGCCGTCAAGAACCTATGGACACCTTTGCACGTGATCTGCGCGAAGTACGAAGACTTGGCCGAGATGTTATTCGAGATGAGCGAAGAAAAACGTCAGCCGTTGCGAGTCAATGCTCGGGACAATTTGGGTGATACACCGCTGCACTGGGCTTTAAAGAACGACCGCAAAGGCGCGTCGAAATCTTTGCTGAAAAGAGGCGCCGATCCGAATCTGGCCAACGAGGCTGGATTGACACCTTTCCACTTGATCTGCGAGAAGTACGGTGACTTGGCGGAGATGTTACTCGAGATGAGCGAAGAAAAACGTCAGCCGTTACGAATCAATGCTCAGGACAATTTGGGCAATACACCGCTGCACTGGGCTTTAAAGAACGACCGCGAAAACGTGGCAAAATCTTTGCTGAAAGTAGGCGCTAATCGAAATTTGGTCGGTGAAAAGGGATCGACACCGTTGCACATCATCTGTCGGAAAAAATTCAACGACTTGGCGACGATGTTACTCGAGATCAACGACGACGACGACGAGCGGACAGTGAGGGTCGATGCTCAGGACAGTGAGGGCAACACACCGTTGCACTTGGCACTGACGAGCGGCTGTAAAAAACAGATTGTCAGATTGCTGCTGAAAAGGGGAGCCAACCCGAACTCGGCCAATCTGAAGGGAGTCACGGCTCTGCACATCGTTTGCGAGAAAGAAGACGGTCGCTATTGGCTGAAGATGTTGTTCGAGCTCAGCCAGGCCAAATATCGACCATTGCAGCTCGATGCGCAGGACGAGTCGGGCAATACACCGCTGCACTTAGCCCTGAAGAACGAAGACGGCACGGTAATGGCCGAGACGCTGCTGAGAAGAGGCGCCAATCCGAATCTGGCCAACAAAGACGGGGAGATCTCTCTGCACGCCCGGTGCGCGAATTTCCACGATCCCTACATGCTGAGGGTGATTTTTGAGGTCAGCCACGAAAAGTATCATCCGATGCGGGTGAATGCCCAGGACAAGTTCGGCAACGCACCGTTGCACTTGATCATGGATTCCGCGAGCAGCGAAGAGAAGGAGGAGGTGGAAATGGTGCTGAGAAGGGGCGCCGATCCTAACTTGGCCAACGAGGATGGAGACACTCCTCTGCACGGCATCTGCGAGATGGAGGAAGGATCTTACGAGCTGGCGGAGCTGTTCTTCAAGATCAGCGACGAAGAGGGTCGAGCGGTTTGGGTCAATGTTCCGAACAAGCTGGGCGATACACCGTTGCACAAGGCCGCGCGATCCGAAGGCCGCGACAGGCGGCAGCTGGTGAGATTGCTGCTGAGAAGGGACGCCGACCCGAAATTGGCCAACAACGTCGGAGAGACTCCTCTGCACGTGGCCTGCGCCGCCCAAGAAGACGATTCCAGCGTGGTGAAGATGTTGTTCGAGATCGGCGGCGAGATCGACGTCGAGGACAAGTTTGGCCGTACACCACTGCGAATAGCTGTGGAGAATCTATTGCCGAAAACTGTCGACTTTCTGCTAGACAACGGCGCCGATCTGTCGAACTTCGTTTTTCCCACTGTTCTCGTCGAGAATTTAATGCCCAGGGAGCAGGAAAGCTGGAATAACTTAAAATTGAGACTGGCGACTCGTGCTCTGACCGTCGTCGAGCATCTCGAGAAAAGAGGATACAAATTGGACCTAAGCGAAGCCCTAATCGTCATGTCGAAATTCGTCAAGTACGAAATGTTCGGGAGTGAGCGGGATTTCGCTTTGTGTCGGTACGACGATGGTTTTCGGAGAACGATGAAAGCGATTAAAATAAATCCGAGTATGTCGCTCGACGACTTGATTCAACTGCGACCCAACGAGGCAGAAGAACAATTCAAATATACGGATTACTCGGAGCTCAATGAATCGATCAATTGGCAGCAATTTTTCGAATGGTTTGGAGAGCCTTGTGTTAAGCACCTGTGCGAGAAACTGTCGAGGCGATTTTTCCTGGACTGGGCCTTGGAATGTTTCATGGTGCTTATGCACAACCGACTGCCGGCTCTCTGCTGTGATATGATCATCGATGAGCTAACGAACAAAGATTTGTGGAATATTTGCCTAGCGGCTGCGAGCAAAACTGACGAAGATAGTAATATAGTCAGTATTATCCCACGGACGAATACTTTGGATTTGTGGAGCATATGGAATAGTGAACGTCATATAGCTTCTATGGATGGCTTCATTCCGCCGGGCTTTATGGAGGAGTTCTTTGATCGAGTTTTTTAAATTTTGTAAATTTTCCATGTCATTTAAATAAATAATTTTAAAAAGAGATTTCCAATTTTTTGATTGATAAATCGGGTAAGGGAGGGTATTACTGCGCTTTTTTTAGGATAACTTACAATCCCATTTTCTATGTGCTTAATAGTAATCAAATACTTCATTTTTTTATGTGTACCTCTGAGACACTCTACACTGAAAAAAATCTTAGAGGCAAGTCCAACAAAAGTGGACAGTCGGATCAGAAAAAGATATTTTGCTGCCACAGCAAAAAATGTAGTAAAATTTAGCATTGAAATAGAGCCCAATAATTTTTATCTTTTTCTGATCCGGCTGTCCACTTTTGTTGGACTAGCTTGTAATATTCTTTTCAGTGCAGTTGGTTTTTTTGACCACAATACGATATATTATTTAAATAAAAGCTATGTTTTAATACATAGGTAACAGAAGAGGAATTGCAGGAGCCAACCACCTCAACCAACGATAACACCAATACAAGAATGAGTATGCGTGTTTTTTTTTTTTTTTTTTTT